>NC_053157.1:187731775-188031775 GCF_016835505.1 Polypterus senegalus
TGTCCCAAGATACCAGTTGGTGATGGATTACTTTATTTAGTAAATGATATGAGTGTGTTATTTATTCAAATCCCTTATCTAATATTAGATTCTGGTTTAAGAACTACATACATTTTATGTAAAATATTTACAGTAATAACCTGCCAATATTAGTGATACCGTAACCTCTCTGAGTCCAGATACAAAATATATAATGTACGTCTGGAGACAAACCATGAATGAATCTTGTTTAAAACTGGGTGGGAACAATTAGTCGGCACTCTGAGTGTCACATTTCTAAACCAATCCAACCCCTCATGAAGGTAGTGCTCAGAGTAGGGGCGGTGATTTTGAACTGCAAAGATCAGGGGCCTCATGTATAAACGGTGCGTACGCACAGAAAAGTTGCGTAAGAACGTTTCCACGTTAAAATCGCGATGTATAAAACCTACACTTGGCGTAAAACCACACACTTTTCCACGGTACCTCATACCCTGTCATACGCAAGTTCTCCACTCAGTTTTGCAGACTGGTGGCACTCAGCGTCAAAGCAGCGCTATTGTTCCTGTGTGGTTACCCTTTATTTCTTAGAACCACATTTCTGACGTGGCTTTATAAATACACTGAAACTAACCGCATATTATTAGTGTAATGCATTTGATTGTAGATTACCTGTAACAATATAATGGCCCAGGAAATAGCCGTAGTATTCCAAATACCATAACTGCTTTAGCATTGTTACTCTCACTGCACCTTCCTTCTTCTTCTTCTTTTTCTTCTTTCAGCTGCTCACTTTAAGGGTTGCCACAGCAGATCATCTTTTTCCATATTACTCTCACTACACCTCACAGAGTATTTATATCACTGTATCTCAGTGGGGAATCACAGCAGCAGCTGATCGAAAAAAGAATTATCGGTATACAGCATCAAGCACACGCTGCCAAAGCCACGGCAAAATGTTTCAAAGCCTTTCCTGTACGGACCTCGCGGTTCAGAAACAGTTTCATCCCAAGAACTATAAACGCATTCAATTAATTGCTCCTTGTAGAACTGTTTGTACTTATAAGTACAATTACCTCACTGTAAACTTGCACTACAGTTATAAAGCGTGTATTTACATATGATGACAATATCATTTTTAAGATGAAATGCAGCAAAATATGTTGATTATATTATACAGATAAAACTTTAATTTCATTTAAATAATCTGTATTGTTAATAATTGAACATGTAAGGACACGGTGCCGCAGCGCTAGCAAGTTCACGTATTGTTCCTGCCTCGCGCTGTATATTTACTCAGGCTGGCGCGACACTGGAAGGGTAGATGGATAGAATAATTAAACACATACTATGAAGATATTTCAATGTTCCTTAAAAGTTTTGAAGAATCGTCATTGTAAGCTTACAGATGGCTTAACGTCTATTACAGAGCTGATTGTGTGGCGATTGGGTATTTGGGGAAAGAGAAGTAAGGACAGGAATTGCAGGTTAGTACATTTGAAAGAGACAGTACTGCTACAATAAATTATTTCACCGAAGGTCACACATGGCGCAGCAGCATCTTCTGTGAGACATGAACAATCACTGCGCCATCGTGTTCCCATGTTTAATAACATGCTTTTCATTCCAATCATCATGAAAATATATACATCTCAGTATTTTAATTATTCAGAGAGCTGTAATATCACGAATGTAATGGATTCTGTGTCCAGTTGGAGAAAGAGAAAGAACGGAAGCACGTAGTGATTCACACACATAGAGCACATTGAAGATCAAATACAAAACAAAGCATTTAACGTACTACTTTAGTTACGATGGGATTTGAGAAACTAGTAAATTAAATGAATTTAAGATGAAGTTTATGATGTTCTACTTTAATGACAAAATAAACTATGTGATTAAAATAGAAATTCCGAGATTAAAGTTGACTTTTTTTTACGACTGTGTGCCTGTTTTTTTTGTCTGTACCCTAATAAGCTCAGACGGTGTACTACAACTCGCCTTTTCACGGTCGACTTTGATATGTAACTTCTTTTTTATTTGGGCACTGTGCGACTTTGTGAACTTGAGCTTTCGAGTTTCTCCGACATGCTATGTCACTCGATCAGCTTCCTTTTGTTGATTATACCACTGTTTAAATCAACAAATAGTACGTTTTTCCTTTGTCTCTACTTGGTATTCGATGAAATTCTTATATTTTCCCCCATGCTTTTCCCATTGTCTTTTCACAGAATGCTGAGCTTAAGAGCTATTTAAATTGATTTGCATATTCAAAGAGGCGTAATTCTGGGAGGAATGGGCGTTACTTTTGATGCTGACCGGGATTTATGGAGCGGAAGAACACGGAAGTTGGAGTACGCACAGATTCCTGCATCTGGATTTTTCTGTGCATAAGCACATTTCGGCTTTTGTGCTTACGTCATGTTATAGTGCGAGTTCTGCGCACGCCATTATGCATGAGGCCCCAGAGGTGCACTCGTTGACTGTTCCAACAGAACCCTGTTAGACATAGAAATGTGTGTCCTGTGTGCAGAGAGCACACCGTACGTTTAAAACTGTGGTAGAACAAGTTTGTACTCTTGACAACAGTTGCAATGCACCAAAATTGTTATCCCATGTGATTTATAAAAAAAAAAGCTGCGCTGTAGTCTTAGATACAGCATGATCCTGGTTTTGCCAGGGCTATTTAAAGTTTATATCTACCAAACAAGGTGCCCTACAATCACACACAGCACATTTCTTTTGTCTGATGAGAACTGTAGTCTGCATTGAGGATAAGATTTTATATAAGTATGTAAAAACATTTCTTCCAGGTGATACCACAGATTTCATTGGTTGGTAAACAGCATAGTTTTACAAATATTTTTGAAAAGTGAAACTCTTAAGTTTTTCTGTAAATTCAATTTCACTCAAATTGCTGGTTCATCACAAATAATAAACTGCTTTTACCCTAGGCCCAGGCGTGGGTTGCCTCCCAGTTTCACTGTCCATTTTAGATATATCTCTAATCTGCCTTTTTTGAGTAAAATTCAAGAAAATGTCATTTTTTGACAATTAATATTTTTTCAAGTAGTTATTTATTTTCTGGATAGCTATCAGTCAGGTTTTAGACAAAGTCATAGTACAGAAACTGCCTTGGTTAAACCCATTTATGACTCACAGCTTCATAGGCAAATATATATACTGTGCACTGCAAAAAATGCATATACAGAAACTAGACAAAAACAAACTTGAAATGGGAGTTGTTTAGCAAAACTGTCTGCCAACGGGGTAAGCAGAATTTACTTGACAACATTTCTTAAAGTAAACTAAAAAATCATAAATATAAATATTTTGATGCATCAATAATTCTTCCAGTAAGGAAAAAAGATTTAATGTCATGATACTTAGATTTCCTTTTTTGCAATGAAAGTGCTTGTTCTGTTGCACTTGAGCACAATATCGGATACCATCGATTACAGCATGCTTATTACCTGACTTAGACAGTAGGTCAGCATTTAACAGGAAGAAAATTATTTGCATGTACAATTATATATATATATATATATATATATATATATATATATATATATATATATATATATATATATAAATTAGAGATCAATGATACTATGTGTTGTATGGTGTACCTCAGGGATGTATTTTGGGTCACTTCTTATTCTCAATCTACATTAAGACTAATCATTTCAAAACTGACCATGAATTACCATTGCTATGATAACAACACACAAATGCATTTACTGATAGCACCAGATAATCCCAAGGCTCTGATCCAGTGTCTTACTAGCATCACAAAATGGATGGATAGAAATTTCCTTACTCCTTAAATCAGCAAACAAATAATTCTGATCATGCAGTAGCTTTACAAGTAAGGCCTGACATAAAGAATAGGCATCATTTTAGACTAAAAGCTAAACTTCAAATCACATATTAAGCATATTGCTCTTTCACTTTAGAAACATAGCAAGAGTTAAAACTCTTATACCCTTACAAGATGCTCAAACTCCTACCAGCATTACCTAAAAAGCTGTAAATCAAAATGCACAAGGAAAAATCTATACTAATAAAAGGCAAAGCCCTCACTGACTAAGTCACTCACTGACTCACTGACTCATCACTAATTCTCCAACTTCCCGTGTAGGTAGAAGGCTGAAATTTGACAGGCTTATTCCTTACAGCTTACTTACAAAAGTTAATCAGGTTTCATTTCGAAATTCTACACGTAACGGTCATAACGGTCGACAACGTCCGCCATGTTGAACTTTCTTATTTATGGCCCCATCTTCATGAAATTTGGTAGGCGGCTTCCCTGCGCCAACCGAAACCGATGTACGTACTTATTTCGGTGGTATGACGCCACTGTCGGCCGCCATATTGAATTTTCCAACGTCACTAATTCTCTAACTTCCTGTGTGGGTAGAAGGCTGACCCCATCTTCACGAAACTTGGTAGGCGGCTTCCCTGCGCTAACTAAAACCGTGGTATGACGCCACTGTCGGCCGCCATATTGAACTTTCCAACGTCACTAATTCTCCAACTTCCCGTGTAGGTAGAAGCCTGAAATTTGGCAGGCTAATTCCTTACAGCTTACTTACAAAAGTTAATCAGGTTTCATTTCGAAATTCTACACGTAACGGTCATAACGGTTGAGAACGTCCGCCATGTTGAACTTTCTTATTTATGGCCCCATCTTCATGAAATTTGGTAGGCGGCTTCCCTGCGCTAACCAAAACCGATGTATGTACTTATTTCGGTGGTATGACGCCACTGTCGGCCGCCATATTGAATTTTCCAACGTCACTAATTCTCGAACTTCCCGTGTGGGTTGAAGGCTGACCCCATCTTCACGAAACTTGGTAGGCGGCTTCCTGCGCTTAACTAAAACCGTGGTATGACGCCACTGTCGGCCGCCATATTGAACTTTCCAACGTCACTAATTCTCCAACTTCCCGTGTAGGTAGAAGCCTGAAATTTGGCAGGCTAATTCCTTACAGCTTACTTACAAAAGTTAATCAGGTTTCATTTCGAAATTCTACACGTAACGGTCATAACGATTTGGTAGGCGACAACGTCCGCCATGTTGAACTTTCTTATTTATGGCCCCATCTTCACGAAACTTGGTAGGCGGCTTCCCTGCGCTAACTAAAACCGTGGTATGACGCCACTGTCGGCCGCCATATTGAACTTTCCAACGTCACTAATTCTCCAACTTCCCGTGTAGGTAGAAGCCTGAAATTTGGCAGGCTAATTCCTTACAGCTTACTTACAAAAGTTAATCAGGTTTCATTTCGAAATTCTACACGTAACGGTCATAACGGTCGACAACGTCCGCCATGTTGAATTTTCTTATTTATGGCCCCATCTTCATGAAATTTGGTAGACGGCTTCCCTGCGCTAACCAAAACCGATGTACGTACTTATTTCGGTGGTATGACGCCACTGTCGGCCGCCATATTGAACTTTCCAACGTCACTAATTCTCCAACTTCCTGTGTAGGTGGAAACCTGAAATTTGGCAGGCTCATTCCTTACAGCTTACTTACAAAAGTTAAGCAGGTTTCATTTAAAAATTCTATGCTTAGCGTTCATAACGGACAACAACATTCGCCATGTTGATCTTTTTCTTATTAATGGCCCCATCTTCACAGAATTTGGTGAAACAGATGTACCTACTTATTTTGGTGGTATGACGCCACTGTCGGCTGCCATATTGAACTTTCCAAAGGTGATGTTACTTATGGGCCCATTTCAAGAAATTTGGTACGCGGGTTCCCAACCCTAACTGAATCCTACTTACTTACATATATACGTCCATAGCCTGCAGCTCGGTCACCATGTGAGGCGGCGTTGGGTCCCCCATCCCAAAGCCTTCCATGTTGCTGGCTGCCTGCCCTATATAAGGCCGCCCGTCGCTCCGGTCTCTACATTCCCTTCCTTGCTTCACCACGGGATTCATGTCTCCCTGCTGATAACTGCAGCCTTTTTATTTAATCCACGGCTTCTCCGCTGTTTTATTGTTCGTTTATTACAATTAGTTATTGTGTAGGTATTTTAGACTTACTTTACATTGTTCAGGTACCCATTTCCTTTATCGTTCCAACCGTACCCCCATTAACATGTCTATTGAGGTGATCACAATCGACCAAAGATCACTTACCAAGTGGTTTCCATGCCCGGAGATGCCACCTGTCTTTTCCATTCTCTGTGTTACATATTTCACGGCCATATCAGGCTCAATCTTGAAATCCAGAGAAACATTGTGTCTTATGTATTGAATGACTGGGACAGGTTCAAGGTGTGGACTGATGACGGTACAGGAGATAATTATACTACACAGGAGCACTATAAGAGTGAAATGCTTAGGCCCTTCACCTATGCATCTGCATGTGAGTTGATGGCTGCCGCCAAATTGTTCGGTTGTCGCTTTCAAGTGTACCGAAATGGCCAAATATTTTACACCTTTTCGACAACCACCAATGCCTCTTAAACATCTTAGATTCACAGGTGATGATTTCAGTAGTGGACACTTTGATGTTTATGAATGTTTAAACTCTCAAAAGCTGGATGTGAAGTTATCGATGAAACCGGTTGTATGCTTACAACGCTTGACAGATGCCGAATGTCACTTCAACACAAGTCCTGCAAATACTAATGCAACTGAAACAAGCCATGAAACTCAAACCGATTATGACAGCAGCAATCCAAGCTGTGAGATGTGAGGCAAGATTGCTTTTCATATGGCCAACTGTACATTGCATGCTCAAGAGTAAGCTCAGCGCACAGCTTGGTCATATTACAACCGGAGGGCCGAACTGACAATGTGGTATACAAAGAGATCCTTAACAAATAATTATTGGTATGAAGCGCGGGTATTTTGCTAGTATTAACTAAAAGAGAAAATCTGAGCATCTCTTTGGTTTTCATATCATTGCAATGGCTGCTGGTGTCCTAAAGGATTAATTTTAAAATACTTACAACTGTAGAATCTATCATCTTGTTATAATTTAGAGTATTTGTTCCTCTATTTCATAATCATATTCTTAGAACCTCTAATGCTGGCTTTCTTAGTATTCTGAGGAATAGAAGAACTAGCAAGGAGACAGTTTATTTTTATGCACCAAAAATCTGGAATAATTTAACATTATACATATGCAAAACACTTTAAAAAAAAACTACTAAAAACACTCTTCTTTAATTTGGCCTTTTCTTATCCTTTTTCCCACAGCAGGGGGAGGTGGTGATTGGCTCTCATTATAAAACGTAATTTAATTCATTTTTTATGGACTGGTCACTAATTACTACTTTTCTGTGTGTGTTTTGTTATTCCACTACATGGTGGCGGCACATTGCTCCACTTCCTCCTGATATATTGTACCCATCTGTAATGCTGGGATGATGAAAAACGCTCCACAAACATTCATAATGGTGGCATATTCAAGGACTGTTCATTGCCTAGAAGGGTCTGGGTGGTCTTTTGTCCTCGGAACACATACATATTTATTTTGTCCAGTATCCAAGCTGGCCGTGGTTTTCATTTTCCTGTCCTACTTGGTTATCTGACTATAGCATTTGTTTATTAAGCTAGATGTTTTATTTTTCATTTCTGATTTATTAAATAACTTTTCATGAATAACTCTTCTCTCTTTAGCTATTTATTTTACAAAGCAGTTTCAGTTACTTTCACCTATGAAATATACTATTTGAATAAATGTTGTTGGTAGATTTGTTGTTGAAGTTGTGAGTAATAAATTCCTTGCAATTAGCTGTTTATGAGTGTCTGATATTCTCTCTCTCCTCTTTCAATCATGTGAAGGTATTCTGCATCACTGTCATTTTTATGAGATGGTCCGTAACAGCATTTAGAGGGATCCTTAAATTTAATGTGCCATCCCTAATTATAAGCTCAGCATTTTTAGCTTGTCATAGTCAGTCACTGATACAGTATTTGCTGTAGTGGCCCAAACTGAAAATAAACAGATGGCCAAGAGTGAGTGATATCTTTGCAGATTTTATTATATTGTTTACTTCACTGCCAGCTGGTTTGAGATTAACATATTTGTACTTTATTAATATTCAGGTATATTATGTAAAAAGTCACACAGTATATACTGGTGTTGCCATTTGTTGTGTGTTATTTTTTGTTTTTGTTTTATCTGTATTATATTGTAAATGTCTTCAGCACACTGGGCTTGTTAATGGAACATTTTATTATATAAAATAAATTGAGTTGAGTAGAATTAAATTCTTGAAGAAACTTTTTCCATTACAGAATTGAAGGGAGCCTAGTGCTTATCCCAGCGGTATCAGACATGAAGTAGAAGCCAGTCCTGGATGTGACGCCACTTGATCTTGAAGAGACTCACGCACACTCTCACATATGTGTTACAGTTATTATGAAATTGAAAAGAGTGCTTTAATGCACACCCACACTTGCCCATTCTATCAAACAATTTATTTATAAATACATAGACTAGATTATTTAACACATTTATGAAAGAGCTACTGTATTAGCAGGTCCGTCACATCATAGGGTTTAAAATAAATTTATAGCTACATTCAGATCAGCTTTTCTACAAAATTGTTTCTTTATGTGTGTTGCCAGTGTATTTCAGAATTAAATTAGTGAGATCTGCTCAACAGTCCAGACAGCTGAAATGCTTCCCAGTACATTTACCTTATAATATTTTTTTTTTACTTAGTGTTGAGATCCAAAACATACAAATAGCCAGAACAGAGAACACAATGCACATGGTTAAGATTTTGTTTTATGATGCAAACATTAAAATCCTAATTTTGTTTGCTACGAAAATTGCAAACGTATGCAAGAAATGTATCGAGTGTGACATGGCATGCAAATTAATTTCCTGACATTTGCATATTAATACCTACATATGTTGCGTGTATAAAAATGCCAAGACCACCATTGAATACTGCTGAAAGTTCATAAAAATAAACACATTAGCTCCAACTTTGAAAATAAAACTGTATAATAAAGGGATCGGAGCAGTTAAGCAGGCTTAAAAATGTTTTAAACATAATGCAGGATTGTAATGGTCCGGGTCAGCTCCATGCTCCCTTTTTGCTTCTGGGAGCCTCTTGAACCCGAGCCGTTGAAAGTCATGAACTGAGATGAACCAGGCAAATGAAGACACATACTGTACTTACAGCAGAGAGTAGGTGCAAACGTGTTCAGTGCTTTTAAATCAATCAAATCAAGCTAAATCAATGAAACTCGAACATCAAAGTGCAGAAAATCCATGTGCAAATGGAGGTTAAAATGTCCATATATATATTCCCAATAAAACTGAGGTAAAGATCACGTGGCAGAAATCTAATCCATAAAACCTTCATGACCCCTGGAGTTTCCTTTCTAAAACTGAAGTCTCCTCTCCTTAACCTCACATGGGATCTTGCAGACAGAGAGGTCCTGCTGACAAGCACAGCCATCCTGTTTCTCTCAGGCTCGGGTCCCTACTCTCCATGGGCTTCCAGCAGAGCACTGTGATAAGCCTCACTCCTCCCACTGTCAATGCCACTCCTTGGCCTGACGTGAGAACAAGCATTGGGCTATTCCAGCTACTCCAAAAATGCTCAACCAAATGCCCCCCTTCACTGTATAAGGGACATAAGACTGATAACACCAGTGCTAACCATACGACATATGAGAGCATGATGGCAACTATTAAGAAGGATATTAGGGAAGCTCAAAGGCAGTTAGAGTGAAATATTGCAGATAAGGCAAGAGATGACCCAAACAGATTCATTAAGTATTTTATTGGTAAAATAACAGTCAAGGAAGAGGTGAAGTGCATCATCAATAGTAAGGTGAAATTAAAATATACAAACAGTTAAATAGCAGATGCTCTAAACTTACACTGTTCTGAGGTCTTCACGTGTGAGGAATAAGATAACCTCACCTTATAAAGGGACTATTAAGGAGGTACAAAGTGATATGGAAATTGTAGAGGGAGAAGTGCTGCTTAGATTAAATAGGCTGCAATCAAGCCAATCACCAGGACCAGATTATACAGTATTTATCCTGAAATTCTTAAGGAAGTTAGTGAGTACATATATAAATCCTTGATGTGTACTTTAAGGAAATCACTGTACACTGGGGAAACTCCAAAGGACAGGTAAATTGCAAATATTATCCAATTATATATGTAAGAAAGTTTAATAAGGTCAAGCCCTCGACCGGAAGTGGTTGCCTGTTCACGACAGACTTTTCTTTCCGCTATATTGGTTTATCTACAGCATGTTTGTTTATTTATTGTTTCACTTGTGTTTTATGTTAACTAAATATAAAATACTGGAATTCAACAGTCTCATATCGTCAGTCATCTGACTGTGACTCCTGCGCTCGGCTTTTCTATTAGCTAAACCCTGTGAATTACCGCATTTCCAGAAGTCCCTGACACCCCTCTTTTACATGTCTTTTGGTCATTTTTGTAACACTATAGAAAGTGATCTGGCAGATCCAAGTAACTATAGGCTGGTAAGCATAACATACATTCCAGGTAAATTAATTATTAAGGATAAAATTGAACAACACATGGTAAGAACAGCACTTTTTGCTGAACAGTCAGCATGCTGGGAAGCAACAAAAGGATTATCAAAGTGGAGCATATGATATAATTTATCTTGACTTTCAGAAAGCATTTGATAAGGTGTCACATGAGAGGTTGGATATCAAACTAAAAGAAGTGGGAGTTCACTCAGAGAACCATAGACATATGGAATAAGTTAACAGATAGTGTGGTAGACAGTAGGACGTTACAGACATTCAAAATTTGATTTTATATTATTTTGGAAAAATTAAGTGGATAGGAATTCTGAGCTTTGTTGGGCTAAATAGTCTGTTCTTGCCTAAGTTTTTCTACTGTTCTAGTTTTACAAGAAGAGATAGTAGTAACTAACATTTCACCATAAAGTACCAATATTTTGAATCTTGTTGGATTGGCAAACCATAAAATGCTGTCTCTTTATATTATTATACAGCATGTGTAATGTGTAGGCAGCAATTTTAGATATTTTATAATACATTATTGTTCTCTTAAAACCAACAACTTCTATTATAGCCAAAGTATACAAAATTACACTTAGTAGACAACTAAACACAATGGGTGATGAATAAAAACAGACAAAACAGTAAAACCTTCAGCCTCTCAAGGTCTTCATATACAGGCTGTTGAACCAAGTCTATCAGGTGGAATGACTTGTCTACATGCCTTCCAAAGTAACATCAGCTACTCCTTTCCTTAAATCTTTCTTTCTCACTTTCTCTCCTTGGCTTCTTTCTTAATGCATGTACTCTGCTCTCCCATCTTTTTTCTAGGTGAGCCCAGACTTCAGCTTAATTTCCGACTCCAGACTTGGTTAGGAAAGGGGCTGGAGGCAGGTTGAAAAGTATTTTAGACAATTTTGGTCAAGCTCCAGAATCTCTTTGAGGGTTTGGAGCAACCTTACTTTTGCAACAAGGACGCCAAACTAGACTGCCTTCTAGTAGTGCTTTGTGTCACAGCACCAGTGAGCTTTATGTTCTCTTTGAACGCTACTTCTTTTGGACAGGTTTCTCACTGACTGATCTCTTAAATGGGCAAAGTAGACATTACACTTCACAAAAACTGTTAAAAAGTTTACTTTTACTTGGAAAATTCATATTTTTTTATTTACTACTGTTATTTCACAATTCTGTTCATGTTTTAATCATCAATATTTTGTTAGTGGTGTTTCATGGTCATTGACAGTGACGTGACGTAAAGGTCACATTAGGATGTGTGTCATCTTATTCCACCTGTAAAGTTTAATTCACTTTATTTTATAGAGTTCTCTTTACTGAGTGCAGGCTCAGAATGATTTAACAAGTTCACAGGTAAAATGCAATTGAATATTTTACAAATTACAAATTACATATGTATATGCATAAGGACATAGTTTAAACACACAGTAAAACAAAGCAGAACAGTTCCAAACTGATTAACATTAATGTAACCTATCAATATTTATTAATTGGCATTATTGCGCTATAGCCAGTTGATAATGGTCACTCACAGCCCTGGGGCCTCATGTATAACGCCATGCATAGAATTCGCACAATAACATGGCATAAGCACAAAAGCCGAAATGTGCTTACGCACAGAAAAATCCAGATGCAGAAATCTGTGCATACTCCAACTTCCACGTTCTTCCACTACATAAGTCCCGGTCAGCGTGAAAAGTAACGCTCGTGCACACGCTTTATGTAACGCCCCAACTCCTCCCAGAATTAGGCCTCTTTGAATATGCAAATCAATATAAATCGCCCTTAAGCTCAGCCTTCTGTGAAAAGACAATGGGAAAAGTACAGGGGAAAATATAAAAATTTCAGTGAATACCAAGTGGAGGCAAAGGAAAAACATACTATTTGTTCAAATAAACCGTGGTATAATCAACAAAAGGAAGTTGATCGAGTGACATAGCATGTTGGAGAAACTTGAAAGCTCACATTCACAAAGTCACACAGTGCCGGAAATGAAAGCTTATTAGGGTACAGAGAAGAAAAATGCACACAGTGGGGAAAAATCATGAAATGTCAACTTAAATCTCGAAATTTCCACTTTAATCACGTTGTTTATTTTGTCATTAAAGTAGAACATCATAGACTTCATCTTAAAATCGTTTAATTAACCAGTTTTTCAAATCACATCATAATTAAAGTAGCACGTTAAATGCTTTGTTTTGTATTTGATCTTCTATGTGCTCTATGTGTGTGAATCACTACTTGCTTCTTAAACCGACTCTCTTCCTCCGACAGGACACAGCATCCATTACATTCATGATATTACAGCTCTCTGAATAACTAAAATACTGAGATGTATACGTAATATCATTTTCATGATGATAGGAGTTAAAGTACGTTATTAAACATGGGTTTCACGGCGCAGTGATTGTGCGCGACCTTCGATGAAATTATTTATTTCAGCAGTACTCATGGGCGGCTCTAGGCTTGTGGCAGCCCTGGGCAGAGAAATAATCTGTGTCCCCTTCGCCCGCCAATGTCAATATGGTATCTTATACACGGTGGATGGCCATGTCCGTTGCGGACACTGCATAACCCGCTCATGACACAAGCGTTTAACTTTTGTCGAAATTTGCAGCTGCGTTTTTAGCTGTGTCATTATTTTCTCCTTCTATTTTATATTCAACTAGCAGAATACCCGCGGTTCACAGCGGAGAGGTAGTGTGTTAAAGATGTTATGAAAAAGAAAAGGAAACATTTTAAAAATAACGTAAGATGATTGTTAATGTAATTGTTTTGTCATTGATATGAGTGTTGTTGTCATATCTATCTATATATATATATACAGTATATATATATATATATATATATAGCAAAATACCCGTCAGTTCATGTGAGCCGCTTGGTGTTCTTGCATCGAAGGTTCCCAGCACATCTCGTGTGATGTCCATGGCTATATGTAATGTCAGCTAAGACCTGGCACTTAAAAGTTTCTCTCGCAGTTTCGCTGAGTTTGTGCCAAACACCACCCTGACCATCTCATCTTCCTCTGCATAAGCACAGTCCTTCACCCATGAATATTTAGCGGCAGTGTTTCTATTGGATTTCCCCTGACGAACGGCCTTATATGGGCAGGCACTAAATTACAAACGCCAGCGGCAGCCTGTCTATGAACTTAATTTAAACTTTAGGGTTACACCGGGTTTGTTTCCGAAGTAGCAGCACTCATGAATATGGTTGTATATGTCAGTCACACGCTTCTTATTGTTTCGCTGCCTTCTCAATTATATAATGCATGTTTTGTTCAGCGCTTTTTTGAGCTCTTCCTGGTTTTCTACATACTGCGTTGATAGTCAGTTCACGTGATTATGTGGGAGGTGTGATGATGTCACATGAAACTCCGCCCCCCACGGCCATCCAGCTCAACTCCATTACAGTATATGGAGAAAAACAGCTTCCAGTTATGACCATTATGCGTAGAATTTCGAAATGAAACCTGCCCAACTTTTGTAAGTACGCTGTAAGGAATGAGCCTGCCAAATTTCAGCCTTCTACCTACACGGGAACTTGGAGAATTAGTGATGAGTAGTGAGTGAGTGAGTGAGTCAGTCAGTCAGTCAGTCAGTCAGTCAGTCAGTCAGTCAGTCAGTCAGTCAGTCAGTCAGTCAGTCAGTGAGGGCTTTGCCTTTTATTAGTATAGATATATATTGGCGTGGCCGCCCCTGCAGTCCTTGTTTTTCTTTCCCCAAGTAACCGATCGCCATACAATCAGCTCTGTAATAGACGTTAAGCCATCTGTAAGCTTAGAGCGCCGATTCTTCAAAATGTTTAAGGAACATTGAAATATCTTCGTAGTACATGTTTAATTATCACACCAGTTCCAGTGAAGAATCTAGATTATTTAAATGAAGTTAAAGTTTTATCTGTATAATATAATAAACATATTTTGCTGCAGTTTATCTTAAAAATGATATCGTCATCATATGTAAATACGCGCTTTATAAAGTGGAGCTGGTTGTGTAATATTGTAACTGTAGTGCTAGTTTACAGTGAGGTAATTGTACTTATAAGTACAAACAGTTCTATAAGGAGCACTTGATTGAGTGCATTTAAAGTTCTTGGGATGAAACTGTTTCTGAACCGCGAGGTCCGTACAGGAAAGGCTTTGAAATGTTTTGCCGTGGCTGAGGTAGCGTGTGCTTAATGCCGTATACCGATAATTCTCTTTCTGATCAGCTGCTGCTCTGATTCACACTCAGATACAGTGATATAAATACTCCGAGTGGTGCAGTGAGAGTAATATGGAAAAAGATGATCTGCTGTGGCAACTCCTAACGGGAGCAGCTGAAAGAAGAAGAAGGTGCAGTTAGAGTAACAACGCTAAAGCAGTTATGGTATTTGGAATACTATGGCTATTCCCTGGACCATTATATTGTTACAAGTTAATTATAATCAGATGCATTACACTAATAAACAATATGCGATTAGTTTCAGTGTATTTATAAAGCCACGTCAGGAAAATAAAGAGTAACCACACAGGAACAGTAGCATTGCTTTGACACTGGGTGCCACCAGTCTGCAAAACTGAGTGGAGAACTTGTGTACGACGATGTATGAGGTACCGTGGAAAAGTGAGTGGCTTTACGTCAAGTGTAGGTTTTATACATTGTTATTTGAACATGGAAAAGTTCTTATGCAACATTTCTGTGCGTACGCACTGTTTGTACATGAGGCCCCAGGAGATCTCAGCCAGCTGGTTGTCTACCCCCTTCTGCGCATTCTACCATTAATGCTGTTCTGGGCTGTCCAATCTGTTGACAGAATCCCTCCATCTATTGATTCAAAGGCTCCCAGTATCACAGATATCTTTTCAATTGGCAGGAAAGCAGCTTGGAGGTAGAGTAGCGGCACCAAGTGCCACAGCCGGGCACAGAGAAGCAAAATAAAATAGAAAAAGGTTAGTAATGGTTCTTATTTATTGCATCTTACCCTCCCCATCATTCATTGGTCAAGAGCCCTGTTTTCAGTTCAAAAGATCCTCCTGTATGTGCACTTCAACGATTTTATGGAAGTATTAATAATTTTTAGCAAAAAATGCAAGCACTTTGGACTTTGTGAGCATGCAACTGAATAATTAACATGTGGATTATGAGACACAAGTGCCAAGATTTTTTTCATTGACATTTTAGCAATGGTTTCTGCTGTTCAGCAACGGACCCCTATGGGTCCCCTTTGAAGCCAGTTGTATTGTAAATTTTGTGATCACTGTCCTCCATAAAAAACAAGGAGATTAAAAATTGTCTTTGCCATCACTACAATAAACATGGGGTAAGTAACATAAAAAATATGGAGTATTTCTTTAATAAAATGAGGTATATGGTCCTACCTTCTAGTTCTTGTAATGATTCTTGCAGCAGCATTTTGAATTGACTAAAAGCTGTATAATCAATGATTTTCAGCACGAAATAATGTCTCAGTATCCTGCATATTTTAGAAAATATATTTCAATATTGCTAAGCTTGAAAACAAGCTGTCATAGAAAGCAGCAAAGTTGTATTCTGATTCTTTAAAACTGAATTGTAGGCCAACTGGACTAAACAAATGACAGAATATTAAAAGATGTCAGCATTTTTTAGCATCTAAGTTTTTGGGTTAAGAAAAAGCCCTCAAGTAATTATTTGTGATTCTAGTTTAGGTAGGGAAAGGTTATTCTAGTGACAACAACAATTGAATCTTGCGTTTTCTGGCTCTAACTCCAGCAATATTTTTTCTGTTTTTTGCATTTTTTCTTTCGGTTTGGTTTCAATCACCTGGTCTGTTTTCCATTTATTATTTTGTTGGCTGCTGTTGCCCATAGGCGCAATACTGCTGACCTCTCCATCAAAAGTATCAGGCATCCTTGTACACCACGGGGTCCTGGAAAGGTGACACCATATTGGTGCATTGCCTATTTCCTTGCAGACTCTTATTCTCTCTCTGTTTTCATACACTATTAAAATTTAGTTTTTTACCTTCTCCCTTCCTTTGCTTTACTTTATATGAATTTCTGAATGCTATTTTAGAAAAAATGGCAGGTCACGATAAGCCAATGCTTCATCCATTGACTATGTATTTAATGATTAGTTTTAATTTTTGTGGAAGTAAAAAGCAACGAAACACATTAAATATGTGCAGTATGACTTCTTCGAGTTTAATATGACTACAAAAATTCAATTTCTTGCCTCCCTGATTTTTATTTTTTATTTTATGTAATGGAATAAGGTGTTGGTCAGTGTTATGCCACCACTGAGCTAGTTTAAGTTATAAAGTTATCTCATTGAGAGCTACCCATTGGAAGGTTGTAAACCTTACATTTTACACCACCTATTCCACAGTAAGTAAATACAGTACAACATAAGATAACAACCATTAAACTGAGCATGAACAATGTCAGTTAAAGTAAGGGTTTTAATGAAGACAACCATTTGGGTAATTTCAATGTAACAATTTTTAGAATCATTCACTTAAGGGCTTTAAAAACTTGATAATACACAATAACGTTGAAGCCATCCATTTTGAAGATTTCTAATAGCCATTGATCAGTACTTTACCTTTCATATCCTCTGCTGTCTGCTTTGACTTGCAGTTTTTTCCTAGAAATAACTCAGCTACCTGCCTTCCTGTATTTATTCTGTGGATCGTGTATAATCCAGTATTAGTAGGAAGGTGCATGAGATGCCACATCTTCTTATTGTGCTCCCTTTCTAGAAGTGTTGTCCATAGAAGCTAGATCACAGGAAATATCTTATTCAAGTTTGTTTAAAGAATGACCACTAATGCCCTGCAATCTGCCTCTACCCATAATGCAGGAAAACCACAGCTATTTCTATGGAATCCCTCAAATCTATAAATAAAATGACAGCACTGCTCCTGGACCATCTGAAAAGGTGTGAAGGAGTGGATCCTTCTTTCCTTTAGACAAATTAGAAAAGTCAGAACCAGTTTTATAAGTTGCGTGTTGATTAGCACATGCAAGTAAGAATCTCACTGTACTCACTACATGTGATAGTCTCTCCACTATTCCGTATGTTTATAGAACCATTTAAATGTTCAGTTCATTTTCAGTGTGTGTGTGTGTGTGTGTGTGTGTGTGTGTGGTGATTGTTGTGCTGTAATAGTTAATAGAGCAAAGCCTTTTGATTAACTCCAGATCCTCTTAGGCTTCGTCACCTAATAGTGAATTATGTCCATCTGGAACAACAACAACATGAGGTGATGCACTTTTTCCTTGACCGTTGCTTTTAGCTTGCCTCACATTTTGTTTCAATGTGCTGTCTGTTATACGCCTTTAATGGAATGTTTTTGTTCTGCATTTGTGGCTTTTATCTTATTGCTTTAATGTTACTTATGTTTATTGTAATAGGAATTATTGTACCTTTAATTGCAATGGCATGACCCCCTCTGTTTAGTGTTTTGTATTAATACGTATTTGTCTTCTTTCAGTTGTAGACATCACAACCAAAATGAAACAGTCCAGATGCATGTACGAGCAGAGGGCTGGGTGAGCCTGATGTTTCACACTTGGATGCTCACTGCTTCAGCTTAGAAACTCTTTTATCTGCAGAGTTGGGTGTGTGCGTGTGTGTGTGTATGGGGTGCTGTTGTTTCCTCCCTTTGTGGTTCACAGACAGGGGGACCCAAAATTCCCGGCTTTGTGACTGGCAGGGCACCACCTAGCCATGACACTACAGAGCAAATTCCTGGGCTGAGCCATCAAGTCAATAAAAAATGTTTTGTTAAATCAATATCTTCAATGGCATGTTTCATTTTGTCCTTCCTTTATAGTTCTTTACTGTTTTTTTCCACTGTGTCTATGTTATTTTCTGTGTACTTTGCATTTCAAAGTGTTGTTGTCAGCAGGCTTTGAGGTTTCAGAAACTGATTTTCTTTGCTGACTTGACTGATTCCACACCAACATTCACATTTTCGGTTATAACTACCATATTTTAATTCTTATTTAATGTTCCTATTTACTGTTGAATAAGTTCATTTGCCTGGCACTGTATATTTTACCCCATCAGTGAGACAAGTGGGCCCAGCCTCTCAATGTAATCTTTCTTTAAATTTATGTAATCATATATAACAAAATGCACCTGATTTCATATCATTGACAATGAGTTTCCTTGCACTTTGCATTTCCTGATAAGTATTCACAGTTGGAACATGCCAAGTGGGACAGATAAAGTCCTCCCATCCTTAAGCTCCTCCTATGAAATTCCTAGATGCCCCCAAACCAAACAGCAGGAAAGAATCCCTACATTGTGTCCTGGATTTGCACAGGTAGGATGTTCACCTAGAAGACTGTGTCTGGTATATCGCCGTGGAAAATGTTCGGTATATCTTTTTTTATACTTTTGACATTTTCTTTTTTATTCTACAGTAGATTAAAAGTGACACTAAATATGCTCTGAAGATGAAGCAACTGATTCTGAATGCAGACTGCCTAAACATGACTTTCTCTTTTTTTCCCCACACACCCCTCTACCTAGAGGGATCCTAGGCTTGAAAATAACCTTAAAAACGGAGTGAAACCACTCCATAAAGATAATTAAGGTGGTTTTAACTTGTTGACTAAGCTTTATAACCTTTATAGACCTGATGTATAAATCATACATCATCACTTGGTGCAGTCTAGTCTCATTAAAGCTAGATGTATGTCCGGAGACAACCATGAGTGAGTTTTGCTTAAAACTGGGTGTGAACAATTAGACGGCTCACTGTGTGTCACAATTCGTGAATTTGCCTTACAAAGTAGGGGCGGTGATTTTGAGCTCCAAATTTGAAGGTGCTCTTTTTGACCTGATGTAACAGAGCCCAAGCTTCTGATAATAATGAACCATCTACAGTCAAAAAGTCTCCTAAAAAAAATACTATTAGAAATATAAATGCGCACTGCATGTGCAGAGAGCACATTATACATTTTAAGAATAAATATAACTTTGTTTCAAGGGAAAACCCTTTTCTGTAGTATCAGGTTATAAATTGCCATTCAAAGACATCAACAGATGAATTGTAAATGTGAACAATATGTGTGTCACAGGTGCAGCGTGTGTGATCTCGGTTGATCATCGTTACAACAATAGTGCAGGAGTCGAAGCGAGTTTGAAAGAAATAACAGCTATGTTCATGAAAATATGACCTGGAAAATATGCAGTTGAAGTAAATGGCTTGTCAAACTCCAGCAAAAGGACTGCTGTTAAGAGAGCTGATAACAAAGAGCCACAGGAAGTGCAGATTTCAGTGCTCAAAACACCCGAATCAGCAAATCTGCCTAACGACACCATTAGATGCACAGATGAGGCTGCTGTGGTAGAAATTTAACATCTTATTAAAGAAAGAAACATCCTCTAACAGGACAATTCAGTAAAAAGGCAGGAGAAAAGCTGTTTATTGTATCTTTTAATTACTCCTTGGCAAAATGCCTTAGAGGGAGCATTCTTCAAAAGCAGTCTGTAACACCATGGTCAGAATGATCAGAGAAACAGAGAATAGAGGTTCATTTTATAAATTGTTGAATTTAAATACAGTGTCAAGCAATGCATACATTTTACTCTGGTTGGTTCATTGGTTTACACCCAAATGATTTATATAAAATAAAAGTCTATTATATTATATTATATTCTGGTTCTTCTTGTACCTTTGAGTTGCGCCACCACCCTTGAAATTTCTGTGCATATAACAATTGTCCATTCTCGTTTATAAGACATCTGCTTAGTCATCTCTAAGTCATCCTTCTGTTCATTTTGTATATTACATAAACGTTTCTTCTGGTACATTCTTTATTTACGTGACCATCTCAGTATTTTTTAAACCAATTCTTATATTTTTGTGTACATTTTGTTGTTCACTTGACCTGTATCTGGTTTCCTGGTGTGCCTGAACAGGTTTCTGAAATTTATTAAGCCTTTATGCTATTTCTTTAAGATGAATGCTATGTTACCCTAAACTTATTCTTCCACACTGCACAACATCCACGTTCTGACTGAATGTCTAAACAATAGCTAAAGAAATTTAACATTACTCTCTAATTGGAAATGTAAACATGCCATGACAAAATCCATTCATCCATTTTCCAACCCGCTGAATCCGAACACAGGGTCACGGGGGTCTGCTGGAGCCAGTCCCAGCCAACACAGGGCACAAGGCTGGAACTAATCCCGTGCAGGGTGCCAACCCACCGTAGCCATGACAGAATAGTCACAATGTTTTTTAACTTGTTATATATCCATAGACTAAACTCTGTTTGCTGTTGTTATATCACATAAAGGTGCAATAATTAAAATGACAGAAAGATATTGCAGCAGACAGAGGCAATTCTCAAATGTGTGTAGACCAGTAGCAACGGTGTCTGTCTGTTTGCCTGCCTGCCTGCCTGTCTCCACTGTTACAGCACTAATTACAATGTGCTAATTAATTATCAAGTATCATTTACCTTGTGCTACTGAGCTTCTGAATGAATAACAGCAATTTTAGCTTTTTATTTTCACTCAGTGTTTTTTTTAGTATCTTTTGCACTCTCCTCTTGCAACTGTAGCAGCAGTTTAAAACACATGAACTGGAGAAATTGGGGTGTAGCCTTTCAGCACAGGATTTCGCTACTATTCCCCACACACTTTTAAACCGGTTGTCCCCAGACATATATTCTCATTTGAGAATCACATTTGACCTGGCGAGACAATGTGCAGCCAGTTGGCTTTGGAAGTCACTGAATTAGTTCAATGGATATGACCGATCTGTGGTGTTACTTGCATCTTATCTGAAAGGTCCAACTTATACCGAGTAAGTATCGTGGCCTAACATACACTTCTTCTTCTTCTTCTTCTCCCATTAGGGGTCGCCACAGCAGATCATCTTCTTCCATATCTTTTTGTCCTCTGCATCTTGTTCTGTTACACCCATCACCTGCATGTCCTCTCTCACCACATCCATAAACCTTCACTGAGGCCTTTCTCTTTTCCTCTTCCCTGGCAGCTCTATCCTTAGCATCCTTCTCCAAATATACCCAGCATCTCTCCTCTGCACATGTCCAAACCAACGCAATCTTGCCTCTCTGACTTTGTCTCTCAACCATCGAACCTTAGCTGACCCTCTAATGTACTCATTTCTAATCCTATCCATCCTCATCACGCCCAATACAAATCTTATCATCTTTAACTCTGGCGCCTCCAGCTCTGTCTCCTGCTTTCTGGTCAGAGCCACCGTCTCCAGCCCATATAACATAGCTGGTCTCACTACCGTCCTGTAGACCTTCCCTTCCACTCTTGCTGATACCCGTCTGTCACAAATTACTCCTGACACTCTTCTCCACCCATTCCACCCTGCCTGCACTCTCTTTTTCACCTCTCTTCCACAATCCCCATTACTCTGTACTATTGATCCCAAGTATTTAAACTCATCCACCTTCGCTAACTCTACTCTCTGCATCCTCACCATTCCACTGACCTCCCTCTCATTTACACATATGTATACTGTCTTGTTCCTACTGACCTTCATTCCTCTCCTCTATAGAGCATATCTCCACCTCTCCAGGGTCTCCTCAACCTGCTCCCTACTATCGCTACAGATCACAATGTCATCAGCAAACATCATAGTCCATGGGGACTCCTGTCTAATCTCGTCTGTCAAGTTGTCCATCACCATTGCAAATAAGAAAGGGCTCAGAGTCGATCCCTGATTTAATCCCATCTCCAACTTGAATGCATCCGCTACTCCTACCGCAGACCTCACCACTGTCACACTTCCCTCGTACATATCTTGTACAACTCTAATGTACTTCTCTGCCACTCCCGACTTCCTCATACAATACCACAAATCCTCTCGAGGCACCCTGTCATATGCTTTCTCCAGGTGCACAAAGACGCAATGCAACTCCTTCTGGCCTTCTCTAAACTTCTCCATCAACATCCTCAGAGCAAACATTGCATCTGTGGTGCTCTTTCTTGGCATGAAACCATACTGCTGCTCACTAATCATCACCTCACTTCTTAACCTAGCTTCCACTACTCTTTCCCATAACTTCATGCTGTGGCTCATCAACTTTATTTCCCTTGTAGTTACTGCAGTCCTGCACATCCCCCTTCTTCTTAAATATTGGCACCAGTACACTTCTTCTCCGCTGCTCAGGCATCCTTTTCACTTTCCAAGATTCCATTAAACAATCTGGTTAAAAACACCACTGTCATCTCTCCTAAACAACTCCATGCTTCCATAGGTATGTCATCTGGACCAACGGCCTTTCCATTTTTCATCCTTTTCATAGCTGTCCTTACTTCTTCCTTGCTAATCCGTTGCACTTCCTGATTCACTAACTCCACATCATCCAACCTATTCTCTCTCTCGTTCTCTTCATTCATCAGCCTCTCAAAGTACTCTTTCCATCTGCTCAACACACTCTCTTTGCTTGTGAGTACGTTTCCATCTTTATCTTTTTTCACCCTAATCTGCTGCACATCTTTCTCACCTTGGTCCCTATGTCTACCCAATCGGTACAGGTCCTTTCCTCCCTCCTTAGTGTCCAACCTCTCATACAACTCATCATATGCCTTTTCTTTAGCCTTCGCCACCTCTCTTCACCTTGTGCCTTATCTCCTTGTACTCTTGTCTACTTTCTGCATCTCTCTGACTATCCCACTTCTTCTTTGCCATCCTCTTCCTCTGTATACTCTCCTGTATTTCCTCATTCCACCACCAGGTTTCCTTTTCCTCCTTCCTATTTCCATATGTCACGCCAATCACCCTTCTTGCTGTCACCCTTACTACATCTGCTGTAGTTTCCCAACTGTCTGGAAACTCTTCTCTGCCACGCATTGCCTGTCTCACCTCCTCCCTAAACTCAACCTTGCAGTCTTACTTTTTCAACTTCCACCATTTGATCATTAGCTTTGCCCTCACTCTCTTCCTCTTCTTGATCTCCAACATCATCCTACAGACCACCATCCCATGCTGCTTAACTACACTTTCCCCTGCCACCACTTTGCAGTCTTTTCTTCAGATCAACTCTTCTGCATAAGATGTAATCTACCTGCGTTCATCTTCCTCCACTCTTGTACGTAACCCTATGTTCCTCTCTCTTCTTAAAATACGTATTCACCACAGCCATGTCCATCCTTTTGGCAAAATCCACTATCCTCTGACCTTCTTCATTCCTCTCCTTGACACCATACCTACCCATCACCTCCTCGTCTCCACTGTTCCCTTCACCAGCATGCCCATTGAAATCTGCTCCTATCACCACTTTCTGGCCCTTGGGTACATCATCACTTCATGCAACTCACTCCAAAAATCTTCTTTCTCATCCATCGCACACCCAACTTGCGGTGCATATGCACTAACAACATTCATCATCACACCTCCAATTTCAAGCTTCATAATCATTACTCTGCCTGACACTCTTTTCACCTCACAAAACACTCTTGACATACTATTCCTTCAGAATAACTCCTACTCCATTTCTCCTCCCATCCACACCATGATAGAACAATTTGAATCCACCTCTGATCCACCTGGCCTTACTCCCCTTCCATTTAGTCTCTTGCACACACAATATATCAACTTTCCTTCTCTCCATCATATCTGCTAACTCTCTCCCCTTACCAGTCATACTGCCAACATGCAAAGTTCCTACCCTCAGTTCCACTCTCTTTACTTTCCTCCTCTCCTCCTGCCTCCGGACAAGTCTCCCAAATCTTCTTCTCCTTCTTCTTCTTCGGCCAACAGTAGCCCAATTTAAAAGAACACTCAAAAGCAAATCAGTGATAAGGTGATGGAAAAGCTTTTCTTGTCTCCGTCCCTCTGACAAAGTACTTTTAGAGTACTTTGTCAGAGTGATGGAGACAAGAAAACAGAAAAGACATTGAGGAGTCCAGTTAAATCAGTCATTAAGCATCTATATATCTGCCTAGAGCAGACTGTCTACAACAACTGGGTGATTATGCAATAAGAAAACTAGCAAGGAAGGCTGCCAATGGAACTCTAAAGGAGCTGCAAGCTGGAAGTTGATGGGATTGGAGTGACAGTGCATAGAGCAACTGTTGTCCTGTCATTTCACCACTTGTGACTTTATAGGAAAGTGGTAAAGACAAAAAATGCACAAGATCTCTCGGCTAGAATTTTCCAGAAGGCACAGGTGAGGCTCCAAAGTGAGCTGGAAGAAAGTTCTGTGGTCTGATGAGATCAAAATTGAGCTTTTTGGCCATCATACTAAACACCATGATTGGAGTAAATTAAACAAAATTAATTATCGAAAACACCGTCCCCACCGTAAAGAATAGAGGTGTTAGCATCATGCTGTGAGGATGCTTCTCTGCAGCAAGCCCTACAAGGACCGTGATGGCAGAGGGTAAAATAAAATCCTAATGCAGTTTGCAAAAAACCTGTGCTTTAGGAGAAGATTTGTTTTCCGTCAAAACAACAGTCCCAAATATAAACTACAAATGAATGGCTTAAAAACAACAATGCTAATGTTCTGGAGGGTCTGAGTCTGAGTGCCGATCTCAAGCCAACTGAGAACATGTAGCTGGATTTGATAAGGGCTGTTCATTCATCACCCACATGCAACCTGACAGAGCTTGAGCAGTTTTGCAAAGAAGTATGTGGAAAAAACTGCTGTATGAAGATGTGCGAAGCTGATACAGACCCCCACACAGATTTAAGGCTGTCATGGCTGAAGAAGATGCACATAATAAATACTGACTTGAAGGGGGTGAATTTGTATGTGATTAATTATTTTGTGTTTTATATTGTGTAATTAATTAAGTCCACTTTGTCAAGATCTGTTTTCACTTTGACATTAAAGAGTCTTTTTTTTTTTTGTTGATTAATGTCAATAAAGCCAAATCAAATGCAATGTAAAAATTTCCAAGGGGAGAATACTTTTTACAGGCACTGCATTTTGTCACTCAGTGTTTTGTGATGATTTGATTTTCAGTTTTTTATTAATATTCCTATTTATTAGGAAAGATTAAACAGATGTCTGATGAGGTTATGTGATACTGTACATGGTATACCATTTGCTTCTGCTCTTGTGTGTGTGTGTGATAAACAAGTGATGGACTAGCTGGCCTGTGTCAGGACTGTCTGCACATTTTAGAGATTTATGAGGTTCAATGGTGCAATGAAGTGAGAAGCCACCTCAGTTCATAGCACCACGTGAACCAGGAATAGTCCAGCCTGTCCTGTCTTTTGATTATTAAATGTGCAGCTTACCAAATCAGTTTAGGAGGCCAACTTCAGTTACTGCTGTAAACCTCAAAGAGAGATTTTAAAAATATTCTCAGGTCTTCAGTAAGATAACCACAAAGGGAGAAGTAAAAAAACAAGCTCCTGGGTGACTACATAAGTGAATTTAGGGTAAGTGAAATGAGACGGAGAGACTGCAAAAATGGGAGTAAACAGATACCATAAAGGGAATAGCTGGGGTTTGTAATTGTGTGTATTAATTCTTTTATTTTATACCCTGCACCAATTTCTCACTCGGTTATAAATTTAAAATATGGTCCTTTTGAAATCAGTGCATTGCATGTGAACTGGAGGTTCTAACACAGGTTATTCTGTGTTAGGTCCAATGATAGGGTTATAGGAACTTTCCCAATACTTGTGTATCCTAGGACTAGGTCATTAAATAGTATAACACCTTGAATAGTCTTTCCATTTTTATGCATCCATTTTTGAAACCAAAATGCACATTTTTGGGAATAAGATGTAGTGGTGACATTTGGCAGAAAACATAGGGTCTGACACTAGGAAGTTCTACGCTCACAGCATTCAGAGGTGGCTGGTAAATGCAGTTACTTTTTAGCTCACGCCACAAGGACCTCACTTCTGAGCCAGACCTTGTAGGTTTGCCACTGACCACCAGCAGTTACTACAGGATTAAGCTTCAAATTGAGGTGGCTCATGGTGCAAGTTCACAGCAGTTCACTTGATAACAAGGGTAGGTTTTGCATTGTGGATGAGTGGAGCGTATTGGTGGCACTGCGCATAAAAGGTGGGAGCAGACACAGAGAGAGAGAGATGAGCTGACATCCCAAGGAACTGCTCTGCTCGCAGCGTTCAGAGATGGTCTCTGTGTGGATGACTAATGAATTACTCCTTTAGCTCACGCAACAAGG
Source organism: Polypterus senegalus (assembly GCF_016835505.1). Classification (NCBI taxonomy): domain Eukaryota; kingdom Metazoa; phylum Chordata; class Cladistia; order Polypteriformes; family Polypteridae; genus Polypterus; species Polypterus senegalus. The sequence goes on from NC_053157.1 coordinate 187,758,400, forward strand.
ACCTCGCTTCTGAACCCGACCTTGCAGGTTTGTGACTGACGACCCAAAGTTACCACAGCACAAATCTTTAAACTGAGATGCTTCTTGGTGAAGGTTCATAGCTATTCACTTGGCAACAAGTGTGGAATTTGAATTATGGATGGATGGAGTGTATTGGTGGTGTTGCACGTAAAAGGTGGGATCAGATACAAAGAGAGAGATGAGCAGATGTCACCAAAAAGTGCTGTTCTCGCAGTGTTCATAGGTGGTCTCTGCACACCAGACTAATGGTGTTACTCCAATAGCTCACGCTACAAGGATCTCACTTCTGAGCCAGATCTTGCGGGTTCACAACTGACCACAGCGCAAACTTTCGAACTAAAAGGCCTTATGATAGGAGTCCAGAGGAATTCATAAAAGGAAGACAGAATATCTACAGAAAACATAGTGATGCAAGGAGAACATACACCCTAAAGGCAGTGACCTGTGCCATGAATTAATGTAGGGTTCCTGGAGCTGCACCACCATACCTTCAACAATTATAGCAGTTAATGTTAAAATGATTATCTGCGGTGAAACAGTTTCAGATGTCAGAGGTCAGATGTTAATTTAGGAAAAAGAATCAGAATGAATAAAGGAGAAAGAAATTACAGAAATATCATTTAATGAAACTTTGGCACTCAAAAAAAAAAAAATTTGTACATTTTTAATATCCATGGTAACAGGATTAAGATGTCTCCAAACTCCAATAAGGTATGCAACTCAACGAAAAATGCAGACTGTACAGGATTGTCAATACAAAGATATTAATAATTACATATTTGTATTTAAAAGTGAATACAAATATAGGACTTAGAAATTGTTGACAAAAATATTGTATATACGCTAAATCGCTTACAAGGCATCTATAAGAAAAATGACATTAAAAATTTAACTTTGCTTATATTTTGGATCAAAATATGAATAGAAATGTCTGCTTTAATGAAAGCATTATAAATCATTTCTTGCTTAACAAAATAAATTAAATATACATGAATTCTGTTTAAAGTCTATATAGAATTACTAAAGCTTTATATTTTGTGGCAAAAAACTTGATTCTATAGTCCAGAGAGGCACTATTGTGGTCCATTCTCCTCCCAATTTCCTTTAAATGTGATTTCACATTTCCTGCACACGATTTTCTGTTTTATTTAATCGAAGCAAAAACTTGCTAAGCAGCTAGAACATGAATGAAGAATATTCCTTTTGGCTTCATGTAGGTTAACGTTTAATGGAACAGTAATGTTTCATTTGAAGAAGGCAGTAACCAACAAGATGAATCTTAATGGGAGAATTATTTCAGCACCTTTACCCTGATGTACAAAAATAATATAATTGGCAAATAATATATGCAGTTTTTTGGCCATTATAGTGGTCAAGAATTTTGCAGTGTCCTTTAATAACACATTTCAAGCAACTGTTGCATTTCCGTAGTCTATATTAACAATGAAAAGCTAAGCAACAAGATGTCAGTTAAAGTGTCGTTGCCTTTGGAGGTAAATGATTTTTTAAGAGTCTCAGTTTTTAGTTTTTTTTATCCTTTAATGTGTTGATTTTGTTTTCATTATCAACATACAGTACCAAACAAAAATGTTCAACAAGCTGAAATAAACCATGGTGCCAAATTTGCTGCTTAGACAGAATGAAAAATCCTGCAAAATGAGCTGGAAAAATAAAAATGTACTGGTTTGTGTCACAGCTTGACTTTTGTTATACTCTCTTTGATTTGCCAAACAAGAGCATCACTGGAAAAAAGAAAAAAATACACCATTTCTGAAAGTTCAAAGTTATCTTTTTCATATATTTTATATATTTATGTTCCTTCATTTATCCATACCCGTTCTGCCTCAAAAACAATATCATAGGTGTTTATTTTTTCCCCCTCCATGAAAACATCTTGGCTCCTTTGCAGTTGGCAGTGTTAAAATATCCATTTGATGGTGCCATGAGGAGGGCTACTTTCAGACATGTTCTGATGTGTGGGTCGTGCTGTTGACTCTCCTTTGAAATCAGAGGTTAACACTGATAGTGAATATGCTGGTGCTGGTGAATCTTCCCGTCCACATGCGAGTGAGTGTGGGTGTGAATGTCCATGTAAATCTTTGGATACATTTTGGGTACCACATTGGGTGCCAAGGTTGACCCTTGACTTAACAAATGCTGCTGTTGAGCTAAGTATTCCTCATAATTAACGGAGCCAACGCAGTCCTTGTCAGGAGCCTGAGGCAAACAAATCCGTTCTCTGGTAGGCTGTCGGTGAATGGCTTGAGCGGCAGCAGCAGCCGCTGCTGCTGATGACGGTGAGGAGCATGGCTTCTTTTTGGTTTGGCAGAGCCACAGAAGAATTGTCCCAAAGATGAAAACTGCTCCTGCAGGAATACCTATGATCACAGGCCAGGGAAGGTTACTTGCTGATGTCGGTAATACAGGTAAGATAGGCGGCTTTGGATCTGCAATGCAAAATATTCACAAAAAAAAGAAAAATGAAGAAATAATGAAAAAAAAGACAATCTGATGTCTGGATCACACAATACTAATTATTAAAGTAGTACAGCATCTTTTATATTTGCATACAATAATACAATTATTAACTCATTTATCTGATTTAAGAAAATGTACAGAAAATCGCACTATTTAATGTCGGCAACTTAAAACGGTCTCAATGGTATCATTAATTTTTCAGTTTGTCAGACGTTGTGTTGCCTTATCTAATGCCAACTGCGTCTGCTTTTCAGAACACAGATCTCCAGCTATCAAAATGTGTTAATCTGTGAATTTCCCCTTGGGATTAATAATCTATCTATCTATCTATCTATCTATCTATCTATCTATCTATCTATCTATCTATCTATCTATGAGCAGATAAAATGCAAGATCAGCAGGTTGTTAGCTCTTCCTCAAATGTTCTACAAGTAACGTCAGACATCACGAGACAATATCACTACTAGGAAATGTTCCTAGCTATCCACCCCAGGTGCCAGAGCTCTTAGTCTGCCCTATGCCACTGAAAAACAGGAGGAGCTGCCAGCTGTTGGTCTTCCAAACAGTTGGCTTTGAGAATTCCCAACTTTAATAAACAAAAAAGGCGTGAAAGAGGACAACTGCCTGCCATACACTCACTTCCTCACACACTTATTCTGTGCTTCCCGGTTCACCCACCACCACTGTGCTACTTTATGAAGAGGGTGATCTGCACATTTTATATAATGAGAAATTAGATTTTTTGATGTATTCACTTTTGTTGTATTAGGAAGGCTTAAACCAGTATTTAGATTAAGGGCTAGGAGATGTTGACTATTTCCCACACAATAACAGGTTGTGTGCATCACATGTAAAGTTCTTTTGCCTTACACTTTGAAAATGAAGTTCTGGGTATGCCTGTGTACACTTTAGTGTGCTACTCAGTATGTAGTGTCACACATGTGCACCTGGGAATCGTCTGCCTAGCTCTGCTGAGGTAAGTGATACCAATCTGGGATGAGAGGGGGTGCTAACGCTGCCTCTTCTCTTCCACCAATTCAGAGGGTGTCTTACCCCGCCCACGGTGCACTAAGCTGCCCGTGCCCCTTCCATTCAGGACTCTGTAAAACCAGATCGATTCAGAAGGTTGTTTTAGTGCAGCCATCCTTTTAAGTTGTGCACTCTTTTTTCTGGTTGTGGTCTGTCGCCCCAGTCACAGTAGACTGTTGGCACATACAAGATAGCGTTTACAATGCAGCTGTACCAGCATCTTAAAAACAATTTACATATGCTAGTAAACATAAGTAATAAAAGTATTATGACACAACAATAATGTGTTACAGCCAGGGTTTATTTTTTTTGGATTACGTTTAATATTTTGTTTTATGGTTGTTTTTGTTAATTTTGAATTAGTATTTTTCATGTTTTTATTTTAGATTTGGTAGTCATATATATTTTCTCTCTTTAAAGCTGCTCACATTTTCAGTTTTTTGTGGGCTGAGCCCCAGGAGGCAGGGCCACCCTAATATCACCGCTGCTGGTTCATTCTTCTGAATTTATATTCAACCAAGAAAGAGAAACTCACAACAAAGTACTGATTTTGTATCAGGGGCTAGCAAGAACTGAATTATCTTTAATTCATTACCATATAGTTCTGGATTTTCTTGCTTAGTTTTGTGGATTGGCTTCTGGATTTGTGTTTGGGACTTGAGTGTCTCATATTGCCTTTATAAGGCAAGACATTGTTTTTACCCTTTTTACAACCCAGATGTTTATGGTCACTTTCTGTCTTGTAGGGCATTTTAATATATTTTTGGGTACACTTCTTGTATTTTGAACTATTAAATCCAGCTTTTCGTTTTTGGATCTGTATGGGCCAAAGTCAGTAGTTAGTGATTGGGGCACTAGCTGGATTGGGGTGAGCCTCTTCTGGGCTGGTCAGTGAAGGTGATGACCTGCTTTTATGACTTATGTTGGAGGCCTCACACCCATTTCATCATGTTTGAGACTCTAGCTCACAACAAGTAAACTTTAATATGTCAGAGAGATTTTAAGATCAAACACTTTGCTCAGAATATTGTTGTTTTGGGCCTAGCATCCATTTCATGTTGGGTATGGGCTAAATGAGCAGTCCCCTAGGGTGTGAAAATGATAATTTACTATTTAATAAAGAACATCTTCTATAAAAAGTCCTGCTGGAAACATGATTATTTTAACATATTTACTAATCTGTAAACATCCTAAAGTTTCTGGTTACTGGGATCAAATGTAACACATGCAGTAATTTTTATAATATCAATACAACTGGGATAATGCTACTAATAAAAATGACAAAGGTTATCTTAGCTGAGGTTCCACTTTAACTATGATGTTAAAATGACCAAAACCTCAATCTACCTCCTCTTTTAAATCAATTAGAAAACTTTGTGTGACGTGGCACTTTATATTCTTATTTTAAAAGTACAATCATATATGCAGTATATACTTTGTAAATGTAATATTCTTAGATCAGTCTTGATGAAATATTATTTGTTGTTGCATTGTAAAACGTTGTGGCCAAATAATTCTGATTAATTCGTCCATATTTTAACAGATTATAGTAATGGTCAAAACTAGTTATTGAAAAATACATACAGAAAAGATAATGTACTAAAGGCAATGACCATCACGTCATGATGGATGGAGCCATTTTTACTTTAACTACTAAGTTTTTATATTATATTTGCTGCAAGTTTGAATGGTGGCAGTAGGACCAGATGGCATCTCATTTCTTAATTAAGCTAATATATTTTCAATTTAATGCATAAGTAAAACAATATATTCATCATTGCTGACCAGATACAAGAAGACACATCAAAGGAGATATATGTCTAACCTGGTAAAACAGTGAGGAAGGCACTTCGGAAGCTATAACCCATTGTGTTGGCCCCGAGACAGATGTACATGCCAGCATCCTCTTCTTTAGCTCGAGTTATCATCAACTTGTTTAAATATGAGCCATCAGGCCGTGACCACACCTCTCCTGTGGGCAGCACTACAAACTTGTGTTCTCCAACATCAATGGTTGAGTTGTATTTGTTCTCATTGCCCGGCTCCACTCGTTTCAACCACTGGATGACTGGCTTCACATCGCTGCGGACTTTGCACTGGAATGAAGTAGTGCCCCCATAGTCCACGGTGGTGTTAACTGGGTGGGTGCCAGTCAAAATAGGCTTGGAGCGAGTCCTCTCTGAAAATAAAACCAAAAAAGACATAAGCACATTAAGACCAACCATAAAGGCATATATGCAGGCTTATCTCAAAAAAAATGTTGCTTTGTGTACCATACAGGTACTTTCATATGATTATCAGTAAGGCTTTGGTAAAGGAAAAAGAATTCTGTAGACTGCCACCATTATATATTTAACTAGGTTTCCACCAACCTTCTAAATGACATTACAGACATACTGTAGAACTTCTAACACTAGGCAGTGAAGTTATCTGGTATTTGTAACTTCTTTCACATGTATGACCCACTGCGGTGGGCTGGCACCCTGCCTGGGGTTTGTTTCCTGCCTTGCGCCCTGTGTTGGCTGGGATTGGCTCCAGCAGACCCCCGTGACCCTGCAGTTAGAATATAGCGGGTTGGATAATGGATGGATGGATGGATGTATGACCCATTGAATTCCTCCAAAGAGTTTATTTTGATTTGCCCACCGATGCACTCCAGGGGAAACTCAGCAATTTCTTGAGCTGACAGCATTCACATTCAAAACATTCACCCTAGGCAAGGAGTTAGGAGTTCATGAATGGTGTGCAATGTATAATGTTTTCTAACCGTACAAATGCAATGACTTCAATGCTGATATCTGAACACATACACAGTCTCTATTTATACCATTCAAATTCCTACACAAAGTTCAATTTTCAAGAAAAAAAGCATCTGTGAAACAAATTATGCATGACTATCTCGAGATAACCAGGCTCATCAGTTTCCCCTACTGTATGAAACAAAAGCAGTTTTGGTGTTTTAGATTTTGTTTAGTTTACGGATGCCTTTCAAATAGCTAACAATGCAAAACAAATACACTTCCCCAAAACAATGCAGCTAGTCATGGAATCTCTTAAGATTGATTCACTTCCATACAGTAAATGCCAGAAAATTACACTTGAGTATGCTATGATGATTTGTGTCTCTTGTTAGTTTTCTGGCTTTGTTCACATACACATTAACTCAAGAAATCTCCAGGAAATGTACTAGGTATTGATCAGGGAAAATATGAGAAAACATCAAAGCCCAATTTCCCTCAGGGGTCAAATAAAGTTATATCTAAATCAACTTTCTTGGGATTCTTGACTTGGCTTTGTTCATACTTGTCTTTGGCTAGAAGGTTTACGTATATATGGCTGCTGCTCCAAGAACTTGACCACTATGTGACAACAATTGCAGAAATGTTCCGTTCCTAAAGGCTAAAGTGGCAACATTGTCATTACTCCAAATTTACCTTTATTGGGGTTAACCTTTAATTGTTGAATTCCTGTTTGGGCACATATAGCTCTGAAATTACTGGTATTGGCTATACAACTGAGAAAAGCGCTATATAAATGTAATGAATTATTATTATTATTAATTGAGCACTACTATCGGAACTGATGATGTGCACTAACTTTAGAACTATAAGAAGAAATGAAAATCTATACCAATCTAAAAACTCTTTTTTATTTGCACGTGGAAATGGAGATGCCGTATGAATAAGACTTTATTAGAAACTAGAAATTAAGCCCGTTACAATAATGGGCGCTAGAACAGTAGTGCATAAACAATAGTAGGAACAGTCTACATTAAATGGCAAGGGACCTTGTATGTGGCTGTAATATGCGTCACTGTATTGTGTGCCTTTAATTTTCTCTCTCAGTAATACTGGTTTGTATTTCCGTAAAATGCCTGTAATTTTGTCTGACAGTAATACAGTGGAACCTCGGTTCACGACAATAATTTATTCCAAAACTCTGGTTGTAACCCAATTTGGTCGTGAACCAAAGTAATTTCCCCGATAGGATTGTATGTAAATACAATTAATCCGTTCCAGACCGCAAGAACTGTATGTAAATATATATATTTTTTTAAGTTTTTAAGCACAAATATAGTTAATTATACCATTGAATGCACAGCGTAATAGTAAACTAAATGTAAAAATATTGAATAACACTAAGCCTTACGACCCGCTCGCTAAAAACACTTTTTTTAATGAGTTTTAAGCACAGGGAAAAAAATGAACATTTGAAAAATCCGTAATTTAATAAACAACCAGGAAAGGTAACATTGCAACAATGCACGCGCGCGCCTGTGTGTGTGTGTGGGTCTCTCTCACAGGCCTGCGTCTGTGTGTGTCTGTCTCTCACGTGTGCGTTTTTCTCTTAAGCGTGTGCCTCTGTGTCTGTGTGTGTGTGTGTGTCTGTCTATCTCTCTCTCTTGCGCGCGCCTGTGTGTGTGTCTGTCTGTCTGTCTCGCGGCATGCCTATGTGTGTGTGTGTGTCTGTCTGTCTGTCTGTCTGTCTGTCTGGCGTACCTGTGTGTGTTTGTGTCTGTGTGTGTGTGTCTGTCTCACGCGCCTGTGTGTGTGTCTGTCTCGCGCGCGCCTGTGTGTGTGTGCGTGTCTGTCTGTCTTGTGTCTGTGTGTGTGTCTGTCTCTCACTCTGCACAAGGAATGCACAGGAAGAGACTGAACACATGCCGTGTGGCCCAGCGCATGCACACTTCACCAGAAGATACAAACACACACATGGACACCTGGACGCACACAGGGTTTTTATTAAAGAGGATGACTCTACGTAAGGTTGCCTGGAGGTTTCCCAATAAATCATGTCTGGTGCAGGTCCTGATCAGCGAGTTCTTGCAAATGTAAAAAGTATAGAAAAGAAACATTGTGATGTTTTATATACTGAATTATTAAAAGTGGGATTCAAACATAATACGTATGTGCCAGCTAGATAATACAAAGGGCTAAACCCTTTATATATCATATCAGACCTGTGTTTGGGTATGTGCAATTATTTTGTTTGTTCTTTCGGGTTCATGATGGTAACTGCTGAATCCTGAAGAAACATTAACAGAAAAATGCTTTTAAATTGTTGCTAATATTCAAAGCACAGGACTGAAGCTAAACATAGGTCAGATGTCACAAAGAACAGGCAGAGTTACTCTTACCATAAACAAAGAAGAACAAGAATGTGATTGTAGTGCAGTGGAAGTCTGCCCTCCAGTGCCTTTTGTAGTCCTGATCAGTATGGAATGCCCATCAGAATTATTTTTTTAAATATTTTTTTTCTTCAACAGGTTACTATACATAAGTATCCTTTGGTAAAGTGTCTTTGCTTTAAGTATTGCTTCCTTACAATATGTGAACTTGCATTAGAATAACATGCTTTACAAACCGTTTAGTTTTTACTTGCTTCACAACTTGGTATCAAATAACTTGATTTAAATTTTTGTTAAGAAAATACAAAGTTTAATAGTAGCACATTGATGCTGGTGTTGCTGCCTAAGTGTAGGGTCAACCGAATACCTTTCATAAATCTGTGTTTATTATTTAATAGATTTTACTGTATATTTGCCTATAGACGCCATGAACAAAAAGCTCGTAGCCAGGCTTCTACATTTTTTCTGCTTTTCGTCAAACAAATTGAAGTGTCTCAAACACCAATGTGTAATGTGTTATGATTCTGTAAACTGGCAATTTTTTTTACATTGTTTAAGCCTTTTTATGCCCCAATATGGGATTTTTTCATTTATTTTTATCACAGGAAGTGTTATCAGTTATTAGAAATTATTTAGAGGCATTTTGATTTCCATTTTTTTGCCCTAGGCACCACTTAGTTGTCACAGTCCTATGATGTGCGGTCCCAGAAGTTACGCAGTTGACATCTTCGACACACCACTAAAGAACAAAGTCAGATGTGTCATTATATGAGTTTTAGGATATCAAAGGAAAAAGTATCTTTGTGCACATGTTCATTGTGTAATTAAGATTTGCTTTGACTTTTTTTGGCGTTTCATGGGACTGATCTCTTCCTCTCTTGGTCATCCCTTTCAGCTCGTTAGCCCTTATTGTGCAAGGTAAACACATTATCAGGGGGACTGAAAGAGACCTGCTCAATTCACAACAACAATGACAAAGGTGGACGTTCATCATAGGTTCTCCACTGAACCTGCATAGGTCAAAAATAGCTAAAGAATAACTAAAATTCTGAGAGCCATCAGTAAAATCTTCACACCACCTATAACTTATGCTCTTTTCATTCCTAAGAACTTTGCCAAAATAAGCATCAGCATGCAATATTTGAAAGGTCTATCAGTTTTATGCTATAGTTGGAAAAATTGTAATATATTTTTAACATATTAGGATCCAATCTTTACTGTCTTCACCTCTCCTTGCATGTTTGATTCAATTGTCAAAATAGCATTGATCGACTTGTAGCTCAGTATAGAAAGTGATCTAGAGCCAGACATCTTCTTTTCTGAAACAGAAACAATTTTGTTCCCAGCGATGTCTGGTTTTGATAAAAAGGGAAAATGGCACATCTGACATGAAGATGATGTTTGATTCATTTCCACCATCTCTGCTCCTGTTTTAGTGTAAACATATGTTTTCAGAGACTGCACACAGCTGTGGGATGATCAGAAACACATGTCCCACAGGTTGGGAAATGCTACTCAGATGGAAGCACCTCCCTTGAGCCTCTTAAATACATTAAAAAAATGTGTAAGCTTGCCTGTCCCTGTTACTTATTGACACTAATCTGCTGAGGTGTTGGTGTGGAATACTTGCAGAAGCACTGAACTGCCTTCTAAGATTGCGTCTTTTGGAATATTAACCCAGTCATTAGCACGCCATACTTGCAGGAGTCAATTTACACCTATGACTCAGTCTGGCTTGGCCATTTCTGCACTGCCAAGCAAGGATATGATTTCACTGTAACATTTTACTAGTAAGAACCTACTGTAGTTAGCAGTTTTATCCCCTTAAGCACTTTTAATCACAGGAGAAGCTAATAAAATGATTCTGTGACAAAAGAAAAACACAAGACAACTACTTAATAAATAATCTAATATATTGAGGTTGAGGAGCTAAAATGAAAAATTGCAGGTTTCTTAAAATACTTAACTCCAAAAATGAATAGAAAGTAACTTCTAAGACAATAGTTGATCACTTACAATCTGCTGTCATTTTGTACTTAAATAATACATTCTCCACTAATTTATTTGGACATCATTTTTCGATGTAGTTTATAAATCTATTGTCAACCTTCTTTGTTGCAATTCTATATAACTCTCCTTGTATTTACTGTGTGACAGTCAATCTTTGATTTATTCTGAAAATTATGATTTCAAATTATGATGAATAATGCTGCACATCTTCTCTGTGGCACACTAACACTGAGGACTTTCAGCTAATAAAGAAACTTTACTGGGGCTCCAACAGCAATACGTCTGCATAATGCCTCACTGTGACTGTGATTATCAAGTCAGACATTTTAGTTTCTTTTTAGTCCTTCAAATGTGTGTTCGGACCATAGCATAGTGTGTGTGTATGTATATGTACATACATACTGTATATATATGTATGCATTGTCACACATATGTGCATGGGGGGCAGCTAAGGGGCTTGAATGAGTGTAATTTCATGCTGGACAAGGGGATGGCGAAGTGCATTAACCCTTTCTCTTTTACTCCTGCAGACCAGTTATGGGAAATTCTCCCTGGCCCCAATGACGTCACTTCTGGTTTGGACCCCGATGACGTCACTTTTGATTCTGACCCCAATGACCTAATTTTCTCTGCCAGTCATATAACTGCAATTTTGTCACAGTATTTAAAGAACTTTTGTAAAAAAAAAAACGGTTTTCCCCTAGGCACAAATAAAGATCTAACATTTATTTTTAGAAATTGCTTAGTCAGATTTTACAGTTGCCTTAGACCACTGTCTATCCTGGAGGTATGTAATCTCAGTCAAGGGCATAGCCTACTCATTCAAACTGCACCACTTTATACTCAACAAATATCCTACCCAGCACATCTCTGGAATTTTGGAGAAAAACTTGAATACTTCGGGAAATACCCATGCAAATACAGAGATGAGTAAATTCACGCTCAGAGTGGCCAGGTCATTCCATCCTCTGGTACTGCAAGAAAGCTATGCTAACAGTTACTTTCCTGTTGGACTTATTGTTTCATCTTTTAAAATGTTGTATTCTGATTTTATGTGCCTTAATATGTCTGAAATATCCATACTTTCATTTACTAAACCCAAGAAGTGCGTTTGGAAGTTCTGATGAGCCACAGCCTTTCCTGGTAGTACTGGATGCTGGATAGGATGCCAATTTACACATCACACTCACTCACAATTACGGATATGTCTTAGTTATGTGTCAAAAGACTCAACTCCACAGTCAGCGAGACAGTAGCACTAACCACTGAACCACCATGATGTGCGCTTTGATAGTGTCATATATAATGATTCTTGATTCTAACATTACTTTATAAAAACAGTCTAAGAAAGTGACTTTTCTTTAGGATCACTTACGGATGACTTCCACTTTGTAGGTGGCATTGATCTCCCCTACTCGGTTAAACACCCGACATGTGTATTTGCCACTGTCTTCTGGCATCAGGTTCTTCAGATTAAGCGTCCATTTCTTTTTTCGACCCTCTCCCACTTCTTGCTCCGTCAGAGGTTTGCTGTCTTTCAACCAAGTAATATCGGGCCGGGGATTTCCACTGGCTGCACATTTCAAACGGATGGAGCTGCCTACAGGGCGGGCAATCACTCGCCGTCGCATTTTGGCAGGCTGAGTAAACCTGGGTCGCACTGTGAAAGAAAAATATAAAATTTAAATGAATTGTTTTGTGAATGACCCAATGTTACTGCATCACATATCAAAACTACATGTTAAGTATAGTCATCCACATTAATTAAATACTCCAATTTGAAAGACTCTAACCAAACTTTTCTCTGAGGCAGCTTTAAACATTAAGTATTTATTGGAAGTCGAATGTAGGGCTTGGCTGGAACCAATTCTAGGCAGCACAACATTAAACAAAGGAGTGCAATTAGAAAATTAAAAATAAAGACTTTCACACAAGTAAGTTGTTATGATGGTTAATTCTTAGTCTCTTACCCCACTGTTTTGACATCTCTTCATTAGTGTATTCGCCATCACTGCCACCCAGGTCTCCTGCTCCATCCTTTTTCGAGCTTGAGTCATCTATAAAGAGATAAAGTCCATATTTTACTGCAAGTGATCCACACGTTTATTGTAGGGATGGTGGTATAGATAACAGGTTTCAGCATAATCATAAGATTTACATTTAAAATGAAGCAAAAAACTATTTAATGACCCTAAAATTCTGAAGCAGAAGTTTAAAAAGATATATAAATGTGTGGGACAATAAAGGCAAGTGAATGCATATCATTGGCACTTGTTTTCTTACTTTGCTTGATTTTCGAGTCTTTGTATTTAGCTGATCCCTTGCAAATGATGTTATGCTTTAGGTTTATTTCAACAACAATAAGCATTTAATGCAATAATTCTGAACAATCCTTAGGCTTTTGAATAACGGAGGAAAAAAGGATTAATTTTCATGTGCTTAACTCCATCACCGCTGATCCTTGTTAGTGATGAAACCTCAGTGTAAATTAGGAGGGGCCATTTGCATATGCTAAATCATTCACCCTTATCACATATGCTAGATTAAATCTTTCTAGATGTCGTTGGCCTACATGGTCTTTGTATTTAAATCATATTAGTTTCACAAACTAATTTGTACTTCACAAACAAAAATGGCTTGATGAGTTTAATTATTAACCTGCCAGCATGCCCTCTGAATGGGAAGTTCAGGTTGCTGCATGACCAGATCTTGGCTGAAGTGGCAGTGAGACTCGAGAATGAGAGGAAGAAGATTCCAAATAACGTCAAAACCAAAGAATCCTGCTTCTTCAGATTTGTGAAAACAGGAGAAAGCCCTAGCAGAACATCAACCGGCACGTATTTCTAGAATCAGCTTCTGATTGGGAAATGAGTTTGGATCTCAACAAGCAACAAACATTCCCAGAGAAGATTCCCAGTTCAATATTCATGCCAACATAGTGTTTCTATGGTCTATGGAAACAAAACAAGTGGTGATCCTTGAGATGACTGTGCTGTGGGAAGAGAGGATGAAGGAAGCCCATGAAAGAAACTGTGGAAGGTACTAAGCACTCATTCTTGAATGTGAACAGACAGGAAGGCATGCATGGAATCTCCCAGAGTAAAACAGACTGTAGTCGATTTCCAGGCCAGTCACTAGGGAGAGCCTTTTCCATTTTGGAAGGAGCTTGTAACTAACATCACTAAACAAGTAGAGTCAGCATTGAATTGGCCGTGGCTGAGGTGCAATGAATACTAGAAACCTCACTCAGTAGAGGGGAGGTAGGATAGAACTCTCCCGAGGTGTTGTGGGCTTAAATTAATGAAACACCTGGGAAGGGGGGGTGCCCATCTGACAACCCTAAGAAAGTCACGAGGGCCCACACTATGAAACTCTGCCAAGGAATAAACTTCTGAAGTTGTGATTGCTTGTCACCCATCTCATGCAAGGTACAAGGAAATTCCTCGGCAATGAAATGGTAATGATGAATGCATCATAAAACTTTGCTGTACCGTAATATTGCAGCTTTATAGTGCACATATGTGATCACTGGGTTCGTTTATGGGACAAAGGGAGGTTTTCATCACAGCACTGATCCTGAAGAAGAACAACTATCATCAGCTTGCTTCCACCTATTAGTCCATTTTATATGGTGCAAACGGTAGTTTGAGCAACCCAGGCAAAAGTTTGGGTAAACTCCATGAGAAAACTGAAGAGAGACAGTGCTATAGTGAATGCTAGACCAAGCATTGTTCCAAGCGAAGAGTGATAGTTACTGCTGGCAGTACTAGTGTGCTTTCTTATTCATCACCGGCCAACAAATAAACAGGAACCAGATTGCTCCCTCAGATCTTTGTTGTTATGTCTTGTACAGGTTTCTTGCAATATACATATTGATTCTCAGTTCCAGCTCTCTGTAAGAACTTTAAGAATGAATATGAACAAACAAAAACATGAACAAATGCTTAGGAAGTAAAGAAGGCAAATGCAGTGTTGAAAAGTGTCAACTTTATGATTTTCTCATCAATAAATGCTCCCTTAAAGACCAAGGTTTTATCTTACAGCAAATAGTTCATTCTTTTCAGATCTCTTATGCTGTATGTATTGAATGCATGTATACAGCATACTTTGATCAAACAGTATACATTCCAAGTTGGGCAAACTGATGCCACACACTTCAAACCTATGCTGTATTCACAGAAAATCAAAGAACATCCTGTACCTTTTACAGGTACTGCTGACATAGACTATTGTGTACCCCCATGTACTTACCTCTGGAAACTATAATATATAAAGTCAGCTCAACTTACTGTTTTATAGAATTTCACCTATTTTTCAAATTGATTTAATAAAAATATGTCTTAATGTCACAGAAACAGAATCAGAAGACTTTAATTATTGGCAAAAGTCTTCAAAAAACATGGCTAAATATTTAGTCACACTTCACAGCTAAACAAATGCTTACATGGTTATTGCTTCTATAATACAGCAGATTTGTTTTGTCAAAAATAAATGTAACATTTTTCATATGGGCGATTTTCTCATGTCGATATTTTTAAAACACATGTGTTAGGCACTGAAAATGTGGATAGCAGTATATTTTTCATTGCCTTGGAATGAGACACATTTATTTTCGTAGGTACTTAGTGTATTATTTGTTACATCATGCACTCTGTCCATAATGGATCACTAGATCATTTGGTACAGCAGCATTCAGGTACATGAAATTACTATCTAGGAGATAAAAGCAGAAGTTCATATCATGGTCATCAAAAAGAGCCTAAATCCATTATCGAACTGTACATAATTAAATTCAAGAGTTACACAGAATGGATGATATTGGAGTAAGTCACTGCATGGGACACGCACTCACAGTGGGCTTATTTAAAGCCATCAGTTAAACTAAACTACCTATCTTTGGAATGTGGGAGACAAAATAAGAATACAGGGAGGAAAACACCCATGTAAATATAGGGAAAAGTGTGTGTGTTGCCCTGACTAGGCCATGATTTGAACTTAACACTCTGGAGCTGTGAGGCAATAGAACTAACCACTGTATTCCTATGTTGCCCCAAAATTAACATTTTGGATCTGTTTGGAATCTGAAAATTCCACTTTTTCCAGGTAAAAGACAAAAAATGCCACAGAAACTGAAACACACTAAGGTATGTATCCATACATTCATAATTAGAGTTAGTGTAGCCACCAATCAATGCAAAGACATGTATTTTGACTATAATAACAACCCAGAGACTTAGAAGGATAATTATAAAAACATGGCTTCCACTCAAGACAACACATAGGGGAAAATTCCGAAGTTCTGGTGGTACCAACAGATCCTATTTAAAATGACTCTGTGTAGGGAATTAAAAAGTCCATTTAGCTACACCTCAGATACACGGGTAGAAGATACTGTGCCACCTGTTCTGTTTTTTTAGGCTGACAGTAAGTCCACTATGTGGAAATACCTAAATGGAGTTGTGTCTGCTGGCAAACAGAGCCTGTTGTGGTATAAAGAATACAATATTCAACAACAGAATGAGGACAGATGGTCCAGAGTAGCATATTGGAATGTGATTTGTTTTAATTTTGTCCTCAAGAACAGTTAGATCATGTAAATTATGCTGAACTGTCACACATTTTTCTGCAGGATAGCAAGTAAAACCACAGAATCAGAAAAATTAATAAAACTAGTATGTTCTTAAATAAAGGTTTTGAAATAATAATGTGTATTCAATGTATAATAAGCTGTTCTCGGTAATCTCCATTTGTCATCAGTAAGCAGTTGTTGTTCAGCAAGACCAGCTGTTTGACCCAGTGGGGCATACCATGAGATTCTCTGAATGGCATTTTCAGAGTTTTGCTGAGTCTGCCACTTGCAATAAATATTCATGCTGCATTTTGTGCAAAGATATCTGCTTGGCAGTGTTACCACGCAGATCATTAGAGGTGTACTCTGCCAAGATCCTGACTTCATACAAGCCACGCAATACATGATGAAACTTGGCAGAAAAGAGCTAAATTAGGCCGTGTTTTTTCATTTGGATTAATAAGAAACAACGCATTCTGAGGAGCGGTTTGTCATATCTCATATGCTCAAAACAACACATGGGAAGCACTAATACTAATAGGAATCCTGTGGGCATGCCATTCAATCTATCATTTATTAATATATTTCGGACATTTTACATTTCACGACACCCATATATGCAAATCACTTTACAAGTGCAACCCAGAAAGATGGAGGCACCTTCCTTAGTGTTACAACCTAGAAAATGGACATTTTAATTTATAAAAGGGCTGAAAGACACAGATCCTGGCATTAAAATATGCTGTTCTTAACAACGTAGCAGTGGTTTGGAAGTAGCATAGGCCATGCAAGTAGCAGAATGTGATGTTTATTAAGCCACAGTAAGCAGATTTATCTTTCTTTTGGGCCCTCAGCCTTTCCCTTCAAGTTAGGCATCCAGGCTTATTTGTGCTAGTGTGGAGGACTTCTGCTGGTGCAAGAAGATAAAAGTGGCTAATGTCATACTGAAAGGCAGATTTATTAATGTGAGATGGGTATCCCTTGGGCACAGAGACAAACTATGCCCAGTTAACTGGCGTCTTTAAATTTAGTGTACGCATGTGAGTGTGCTGAATGTTGTTAGGATAAGCTCTGGCTCCCAAAGAACACTTACTGATTTATGTTGGTTATGCAAATGTAGAAATAGGATAACTGCAAGTGCCATGCTTAAAGCTCAAGGACAGATAATCATAATCAACTAAGAACAGAGATGTTCAAAAAGATGGATCTTAATTTCTATTTCAGATATGTACATGCAAGTAACTGTACTCTGCAAATTGCTCTGACAACAAAGAGTCTGACTTCAATACCAGCTGTCAGTGGTAACTTTGTTGGCGCTCAACAATATCAGTATTAGAAATCTAGAAAGGCTCAGCTGAAGATACCTGGTTTCTCTATGGGGTTAGCCTATGGCACAATATAAAGATTGTGTGTCATTGACCACTCATCTGATCCAGCATACTATTCATTTAGTTTTCCACTTCTCCAATTCAAGATTGCAGTGGCTACCCCTGTGGCACTGGAAAAAAGCTGGGAACCTAAACTACATGGGGAGCCTATTGTTTATCTGAACCATATAATGTTACATAAACACTATCCAAAAGATCATCTCACAACAAATATCTACTTTACATCTCTTGCTAAATGTACCCTCTACCATTTAAATTCTCTTCTGTAACTTCATCTTTGTTTCTTCTGTTGTCTTGAATAACAGAACCCAAGTAATGAAACTACTTCACCAGCTTGACCTTCTCAAAAGCCACTGTGAACATTTAAAGCTCTGAAATAAACCTCCAGTATAGTAGTTATCCCAGGCAGGCTGCCTTGAGGCCAGCATCTTCAGGGCCATGAAATGCAACATTTTGGTACTGCTTTTGTAATTCTGACTGTATCACATAAGCCTATGATGGTCTCTATAATAATCTGCAGTAAATTATTAATGTCAATCCTATGACAATAAATAGTCTATCCCTAATTGTGGTACATCTTACAGTATAATGCTATATTTTCCTTTTGGAATATAACAATAACACAGTTGCACAGTGGTAGTGCTGCTGCCTTGCAATAAGGAGACCAGGGTTCATGCCCCAGGTCCTCCCTGGATGGAGTTTGCTTGTTCTCCCTGAGTTGGTATCGATATTCACCAGGTGCTCTGGTTTCATTCAGGTTAGGCGGACTGGGGCTGCCCTAGTGTGTGTGTGCTTGTGCTGGGATAGACTGGTGCCCTGTCCAGGGTTTGTTCTTTTGCCTTGCACCCTGCACTAGCTGGGATAGACTCCATCACCTCCCACAACCTCGGTCTGGATTAAGTGGATTACAAAATGACAAGACAATATTAAATACTACAGTTCAGAATTTGTGTTAAATGACTTCTAACATTCTAAGTTTTCTGTTATTTAACTGCAACAAGTATTTGGGCAATGGATATTTTCTAGGTCAAATTCATCTCCAAGGGATTTATTATATTACACAGTGCATTTTTTACAATGCACATATGTATAATTTTATTTTATCATTATTAGTAGTTTTCAAAATCCTTATTTATTAATTTTATTTCAAGAAAATAACATTGTACACAATCATGACTAGAAAGAACAAAAAAACATCAGAAAGTTAAAAAGAAAGCAAGAACAACAGCAACAATAAAAAGCCTAAAAAAAGAATTCAACTCCTATCTGCACAGTATTTTATTACGATTTTTGAGTGTCATTTCATATTACAGCTATGGCATTAACTATTGCAATTACCAATATCTTAAGCAATTTATATTTATACCTGAACTCATTAGAAAACTAAAAGCTAAAAATATTCTTTCATTCTTTTAATCTTAAGAACTCTGTAAACTGTAATATTTCCAAAACAAACAATCTCAAAAAAGTTGCCGCATCTTAACATAGGACCACTCCAGCTTTAAGGTAAATGTCCCTTTCAAAAGAGTTGTGCTTTGAAGCCCTAAAACTTTATTCTAAATGAAACACTGAGAATTATAAATACAATCAAAGAGAAAAAAGTAAAAGAGTAGAGTGAAGCCAATGCCTAAACGTTGTTAACATTAGTTCAAGTATTAACATCAGAAAGGTGTCTTAAACAAAACAACATTTGCTGCCAAAGCAGCACATAACAAGCCCCTGCTTACAGCACAGAAACTCAATGCAGTTCTCCTTATGTTACACCAAGTTAGCACTGCTTAGGCATACACAAAGTGACTGGCATTTTCAGAGCTGTCTGACTCCCTGCCAGCCCTTTGAAGTTCTCTGAATTGCTGTAAATCTGTTTGATCTCTGGTTGATGCAGCTTTGCGATTTATTCAGCCTGCTTTTAAACCTGGACAGTTACTGAAGCAGGATGGCAACTTACCAGCTGCCGTCAAGCCATAAGAACCGAGGGGTACAACTTTTTTCTTTTTTTTTCCCCTCTTGTATACAAAGTGCACGTAGAAACCTTTTTTGTTTAATTCATTTTAGATCCAGATTTCTTTCAGTGCAGCCTAATTTTTTTTAAAAGGTTTTAGCAATGTGCTTTCTTCTCAATTGAAAAACTTCTCTCCAACAACTGTGGTCAGATTTTCTTAATTTGCTGAATTCCCCCACTTTACCCTAACAACATTGTGTGTGTCTAGGGAAAAAGTAAAGGAGAAAAATAATGCTGGAGGTAGAAAAAAAAAAAAAAAAATGTAACAGTACTTTTTATAAATAAAAAATGTAAAATAAAAGAAACTTTAAACACACACAAAATAACATGCATACAGTACTGTATATTTATAAACTGAACATATAAATATATGTCTGTCTGTCTTCATACATATATATACTGTATATATACACACACACATTAATATATATTGTATGTGTGTGAATGTGTGTGTATATATATATATATATATATACTGTATATACAGTATATACCAAAAAGTAATAAAGTAAGAACTCTTTATTCAATTTTTGGATTTACATACTGTAATCTATATCATTATGTGGATGTAGGAGAGCTCTGATGAAGTATAAATAATTAAAAGGTACTCTAATTGATTTTCTCATGGCAGTGTACATCACTTTTTTCTTCCTAGATTAAACCTACTGTATATTAGGAGCAAAGTATGTTTAGGAAATTATATGTAGTGATACTAAAACCTTTATTAAACAGATGCTGACTTGTAAACCAGCTAACTTTAGTTTGGGGCCAGGGTCTATTGCAGCAATGCAGAGTGTGTGGCAGGAACCACCCTGCATTGGGTGCTGGTCCAGAGATGGCAGCACTCATGCACACACCCACAATAGAGCCAAATTCTAGTCATTAATTACTCCAAAACGAGGAAAGGAAAAACATAGAGAATACAGAGAAGATGTATTAACTTGCATTTTCATTTCCATTTATTTACTTAGCAGACGCTTTTATCCAAAGCAACTTACAGAGGAGGTCATCGTAATCGAGTAATCATCAGTCTGGAGGACTGTTTTCAAACAAGTTTTATAGGACATTGTTACAAAATTGTTCACCATAATTGTAGACATTGGATTAAAATGCAAGTGGGTTACAAGTCCAAGTAGCAAACTCTAACACTCATATTAGTTAGTTGGAAATTCACCAAATCAGTCTTCAAATGATTTTTAAAGATGTTGAGGAAGTCAGAATTTCAAATGGAGGTGGGCAGTTCATTCCATCAGCTAGGAGACACAAATAAAAACGTCTGGAAAGAGATTAAACATCACACAGAGGTGGCATCACCAGTGACATTGAACAGCAGATGTGAGTGGTTGAGAAGGAGCAACTTCAGCCAGGCCAGGCCTAAAACTCAGCATCTGCAGCTATGAGGCAGCAACCCTAACAAGGGTGCCACTAGGTCTCCTTCTCTCTCCCTGGTCTTTATACAATTATCTTAAATAAACACAGTATATATGAATATTAATATATAAAAGTGAATGTAATATACTGCATATAATTTTCTGTTTTTATACTTACAGGGTGGCATGGTGGTTTAGTCGTAGTGCTGCCTCACAGTAAGGAGACCAGTGTTCGCATCCAGGGTCCTCCCTATGTGGAGTTTGCATATTGTCCCTGTGTCTGTTTAGGTTTCCTTCCACTGTCCTAAGACATGCAGGTTAGGTGAATTGGCAAAGCTAAACTGTCCCAAGTGTGTGTTTAATGTGTGGGCGTGTGTGTTTGCCCCAAGATGAACTGGTGCCAGTCTACGGTTTGTTTCTCTATGTTAACTGTGACAGGCTCCAGCACTCCCTTGTGACCCTGGTCTGGATTAAGCAGGTTAGAAAATGGCCTGACTTTATATATATTACCTAGAGAAGAGCCAAGCAAAATGACACCTACAAGCTGTTCCCCACAGCTCCGCCCTTGTAGTATGAAACAGGACAGACTTTAAAAATTAATAAATAAATGGGTATCGCTAGCTAAGATGAGGTAAGGTAGGCTCCAACACGTCGTGAGAGGCAGACCGACTCGAACGGAGGCTGGCATATGAGTGAGGAGGTCCCCGCCCTGCTCCCCACTCCTGACGTCACGCTTCTCCCTCCTCTTGGACCGCAGCCTTGAATAAAGTGTGAATAAATTGCTTGTGCAAGCGAACTATTCAAGCAAATTACATAAAAAAAACCCTATCTAAATCCGTTAAGTTGTTCTCTCATGAAAAGCAGACAGACAGACAGACAAACAGACAGAGAGACAGACAGATGTTGGATTTACATAAAACAATAATACAGACAGAGAGACAATATTACATGGTTAATAACTTCACAAAATATTAAAACTGTCTCCTCCCCAAAAAAGTGAATGATTAATGAATGACAAAACAAAATTTTAAATAGTAGCAAATGTAAAAAAGAAATGGATGGCTTACAATTACAAAAAATACTAAGAAACACCAGCAATATATATTCCTGACAACTGACAAAAATACAAAGCTACAAATCAAATCATTTTAACCACGGATGATCACACCAAGCCAAAAAAATCAAACCATTTCAGAGTGGTAGCAAAAATATGAAACCCAAAAAAAGGAGATAATTTTAAAGAGGGATAAAAATATAAAACCAAAGAGCAAACTTTTTTTTTTTACATTATAACATTGATGGAAATTCAAAACCAAAAAAAACCTATGTAAAAACATGAATACCACCTATTAAATTATATGAAACTAAAAATAAATCTTACCTGCCA
This sequence comes from Polypterus senegalus, assembly GCF_016835505.1. NCBI lineage: Eukaryota > Metazoa > Chordata > Cladistia > Polypteriformes > Polypteridae > Polypterus > Polypterus senegalus. Next base: position 187,780,782 of record NC_053157.1, read on the forward strand.
TAAATATAGAAAAGAAAAACAAAACCCGAGTAAAAAATACACCACTAGGCAGATTTCCTAAACGAAAGATGTCTGGCAGCGGTTATATTATTGGTGCTTGGTGTGGAACATAACTCTGCACTATCTATAGGCCTTCCTATAAAAAAAGTTCACACAGCAAAATACTTTTGAGTCATTTCGATGCGCCACCCAGCTAAAATGTTCTCCTAGAATTTCATTAAAATGATTTTTTCTGTCAGAGACACTCATATTTTTAATCAAATGAGGTTTATGTAGCTAACAGGGAATGCCTTGGCACACAATGGGCATTAAGAGTCCAAGAGAATTTCTTCCAAAAAGCCTATGTTAATTGTGAATATTATATGGATATTTATGTTTTTAATTATAACTCTGGGAAACGAGTCAACTCATTTTTATTATTATTTCCTGCTGCCAGTTCAATTGGTAATGAATGAATCCCAATTTGTGTTTTTTTTTTTTGTCTTGTCAATTTGTATCCTTGCATAGTTAATAAAGCGTCTTGTATTGGAACTGCTCTGTAACAGGGGCTATACAGAATAATGAATTGGACGATTCACTTACATAAAGCAAGCGGCTGTACAATAATTTTAAAAGGTTTAGTTATCTCATGATGGGCATAACAGTTAAGGAAATTAAGTAATAAAAAACAAGGAATTTCAGAATGAGCTTAAAGGGGACTCATCACCAAAATGCTCCACTTAACAAGCTGCATGTTGTCAGTAACCTCTACAGTAATTATTTAGTTGTGCTCCACTGCAGAAAAGAATTGTTTTGAACAATGAGTTCCCTTTCCTGCTGTAGTTTTGCATAAAGTGACTACATCGTTCCATTCCTCTGTCTTTTAGCACTGTTTCTTTTTTATAAATCCAGTACTTTGTAGCAACATGGCAAAAACATGACAGGTGAATGGCAGCTGGTGATTAAAATAAAATTCCTATAATTCACTAAAGATTTTTCCATGTATTTTCCGAGCTGTTGACATATCTAATTTATTCAACATGAACAGCAAATAGTTTTTTTTAATCCTGTCAAAAGAACACTACAAGCCAATTTTATGTTACTGTTAGTAAGACAAAATAACAGGATAATGTTAACCTGATTAAGAATTTTCTATTAAAGGCACCTGTTCATTAGGTTCAAAATGAAGACGAATCAAGAGATTGTGTAAACACCTACAGCCATCTCAAGAGGACCCTTCAGCTTACAGTTAATGTATTAAAATGAAATGAGAAGAAAATATAGGATGGGAGATTAAAACAACTATTATTTAGTGGCAAAGGCTTCCTAGCATGCGGTCAACTGGAAACACCCTAATGGCATTCCATTAAGTTCCATAAAATGATTTTGTCTAAACTTGATGTTCAACACGTATTAGGACTGCCCATACTTATGTCTTTATAAGTGGCAGACTTTTGGATATCACTCAGATAGGTCTGCTAACAGCACTGAATGACATTTCTATTATGTCATCTTCAAGTCTGTCAAAATACAGAGATTACATCCTCCTCACCTACTTGCCCATGCCTGTTTTCCGAATTGCTTAGAAATTATTACTCCTCCCTAACCTACATGCTCTTTTTTTTAGCAAAAATGATCTCACCTATTTTGCTCTCATGGTCTCATCTGACATTGTCCATGCAGTATATAAACCCATTTTTCTTTTTATCAGTGCAGCCTCACTGGTTACCAGAATTTATATTGAAAGAAATCGTGGAAAAGCAGCAATGAATGATAGTTGGGGCACCAGTCTATTGGAGGGCACACTCAAGTATCCAGGTATAGCAAAGTAATGTGTGTGTATAGAGACAGTGGGAACAAAGCAGAGGAAATTCATTTGACTACAGGGAGGACATATAAATAGTATAGGTACAGTGTGTATAATTTTGTTTACATTATATATCCTCCTGACACTTGTGAAATATTCATAAAAAATGTTAACACCATCTCTACATGTGAGCAATATGTCTGGCTAAAGTTAATGTGTTACATTACTGCTGCTTTTATCTGAAAGGATAAAGACTTCAATTTATTTACTCATTTAACCACCCTAGGAAAGCCGACTCTTCCTTTCCCTTAGATTAGTAGGGAACCCTAGTTGCTGCTTTTCAGGTTTCATCTTTTCCATAATTGACAACAATCGACTTGAGACATATTCTGAAGGACACTGTAACACACCCCTCAGTCAATATAATTAAACTTTAGCCTTGGCGATTATTATATAGCTGACTAGGATTTGTAAGAATTCATCATGTTATAGTGGGGTCCTTGAACCCTGTAAAGCTTTGGCTATTGAGTGACTCTTCTTCTTTCTTATGTCTAGAGAACGGCATTTTTTGTTTGCTTTACATAAACTTTGGCAGCTATTTTTTCCTTACCCCTTAGGTAAGCATTACCTTGATTTAACTGTGAACCTGGCCTCTCTGTTCTGTTTTTGTGTACATACAATATGCTCCTTTTGCATTTCTCAGTGTCTTCCAGGCATCAAAATCTATACTGTTCACTTTAAAATGATGGACATGGGAGGAAGATTCCTGCTGTGCTCATTGAGGTCTTCTATGCTCATGAAAAGTTGAACTCCGAACTGAAATCTATGGATGAGTGCCCAAGAGGATTTATGGCCCGATGTGAACATTCAAGGCAAAAAACAATCTACTAGGATAAGACATTGGGACAGTCTACCAATAAGTGAACTAAGTGAGCTTGGTGGACTTCATTATTTCATTGTATTCATTGCGAAGTTACTTATGTACTATGTTAAAAATGTCAATGTCTGGGAGTTTCCTGTCTCCTTAAATATGGTCCCAATTTCTCTTATTCTAAATTTCCCCTAATAAGTGCTCGGTGTATGGGTGTGTGTGTGTGCGCGTGGCCTGCGGTGGGCTGGTGCCCGGCCCGGGGTTTCTTTCCTGCCTTGCATCCTGTGTTGGCTGGGATTGGCTCCAGCAGACCCCTGTGACCCTGTAGTTAGGATACAGTGGCTTGGATAATGGATGGATGGATGGATGGATTAAAAGTTGTGTTATATTTCTCTGGACCAGCCCAAATCATATGACCTGAAAACTTTCAAATGCTTGGTGTCTTGGTTTTCAAACTTGTTTCCTGATCCTACATGAAACTGTAAGCCTCTTAACATTGTAAAATGCCTCTTGGATTTGCCTGTTTTCAGCAAGGGTTTAAGAATTTGTTTATACAATACAATACAGCTTTTTTTCTGTATAATACTCTTCGCTGAGTGCAGGCACAGAGCTCTTGTGAACAATTCTTAATTAAAATATAAGCATAGATTATACAAATTATTAAATACATAACAGTTGCACATGTAAATGCTGATTTGTTAGTTTGTTTGTATTTCTCTGTACAATACAATACAATTTATTTTTGTATAGCCCAAAATCACACAAGAAGTGCCGCATTGAGCTTTAACAGGACCTGCATTTTGACAGCCCCCCAGCTTTGACTCTCTAAGAAGACAAGGAAAAACTACCAAAAAAAAAACCCTTGTAGGGAAAAAAAATGGTAGAAACCTAGGAAAAGGCAGTTCAAATACAGACCCCTTTCCATGTTGGTTGGGCATGCAGGGGGTGTAAAAAAAAGGGGTAAATACAATATACAGAACAGAACACAAGTACACTGTAATCATTAATACAATAAAATAGTGCAATAGAAATATTACAAGTATGGAGCAGAATTTAACAGTGGATGATTTTACATAATATGATTTGGATTTGTTCAGAGTCCTGGAGACCTCGGCCATCAAGCTGCCTCCCGCTATGGGCCATTCCACAGCTGAGTCAGACGTACAATACAATACAATACAATACAACTGTACAATATTCTGTTATTTAAAGTGCAAAAGTTACAATACCAAACAGAATATGCTCTTATAATGTAAGATATTACCACTTTTCTAGCACTACTGCCGTACATTTTAATTATTAAATTGATCAGTAAGGAAAAACAATATTTCCAGCTGCTAAAAACAAGAAAGTGTTAACTTTTTTTAAACCAGGTGGCCTTTTTTTCTCATAAAATAATCACAATTTAGAAGCCTAAATTTGAACTGCTGAATCTTCACCAGCATTGAACTGTAACATTCCAGTCGTTCCTTTTAAACAGAATGTTGTCAAGCTTAAAAATGTTAAAAGTGCTGAAAAATATGCTTTCGTTTTTACCTCCACTAATGAAAGTCCCAGCTTGCACTTGTGATAGTTAGGTCTGCAAGCTTTCAAGTCTCAGGGACTTGAAAAGCCAGCTTTGCAGATGATCCAGCTTTGCATAGATAAACACCGTGACCTTTGATCCAGATGCTGAGACCTGAGCACACTTCAAAGCAGCAGGAGGGAATGAAGTGGTCAGCAAGCATCATGAGGGCAGCTCCTGCTGAATGGCTCAGTGGAGCTGACAGGTTCTGAAGTGCATGCAGATGGTGTAGAGTTCCCCTTCGACCTCCAGCTAATGCAGGAAAGTAAACTTCTAAGTGGCGTAACATGCAAGTCTGTTTTCTTAGCATTCTCCTGGATTCTTTCATCCATTGTACCCATTTTCTACAACTCTTTTCCCTCAACGGCAGATGAGGGATGTTGATGTAATTTATTTCATAATGTGGTATTAATCCTTTGCTGTTATATTTTAGTACAGTATAAAAACATGTAACCAATGCCAAAAAATACTTAATCAATAAAATATGTTGAATAAAGAAAAAAAAATGAATACGAAGACAGTACAATGGTGTAGTGGGTGATATCACTATCCCATGGACGCACATACTTCCCATGTCTATACGTGTTTTCCTCCTATGCCCTTATAGACAAGCAGGTTTAGGTGGACTGATGATTTTAAAAACTGTGTAACTGCGAATGTCAGTGTGTTCTTGAGTGGGCCCTGTAACGGAGTGGTGCCACCTCCTGGCCTGTTTTCTGTTTTACGCCCAGGGCTGCCATAGACCACGACCCTCTCCATGACTCTGAATTGGATGAAGCAATTTTCAAAATGTTATACTAATTTCTATATAAATTAGGATAAGTACAGTATATTAGTGTTGAAATTCTTCAGGTCCAAATAATGATGGAATGAATCCTGCATTCAGAGGAAAGCTTGAGCCGGTAACTGATCTTTGTTGAATTTTTGCTTGCTTTGAAGTTCAAACTTATTGAACTTAATGGTCCATCAAAGCAATGCTTCATTTTGTATGGTAAAAAAAGAAATATTCTTGTGCTATTTTAAACCTTTATTACTCTTTTATGTATAAAATGTATACAGTCTAAATACAAATAGTTTTGCTCTTATATAAATTTTCAATTTTTGGACCATTGCCCCATATCCTCCTTAATGCTGATTGATACTGTAGGCAATGACTGCACATACCTGCATCCTTGACTGACACTAGTAGCGTGTATAAAAATTATCATTAGCCAATCAGTTTTCCAAACACAAAAATTAAATAGTAATAAGACAAAGAGTTGCATCATTCACTGAAACATTGTTCCGCAGGATCTACCACAGAAAGCCTGGAAATCATTAACTTGTGAACGAAAGGTCTTAGCCTCCTGTCGTCAACATGCAGCGGAGCACTTAGTAAAAATAAAATGAATGCATTATTTTGAAGGCTTCTCACTGCCAAGTTGTTGTACTAAACACACATTTCTTTTATTTCACTTAGTGTTCTATTTTTTTTTCCTGCTGCTGTGCAAAAAGAAACAGGAAAATCCCCAGCAAGACATCCTTGATTGCATCAATGTGATTATAACAACAAACTGAACCACAATTCAATTAGATGAGCAAGGTCATTCAACTACTATAGCCTTGCTCACTAACCACAGTGATCCAATTCACCCTGTGTAACATATCACTGTCTCTTCGTGTTGGTGTTTATAGGGAGCTAATCAGCTCAAGCACATGTGACGTAACACCCGCCTACGTCCAAAGGAACCATTTGCAATTTTTGTTTAGAAGGTTTCTAAACATGGAGGATGCTGAGAAATTAATTAATGCATTCACCTCACTGTATTAGGACAGACTGCTACAATACATTATTCACAACATGTTCAAATTGTTCTTTAAGTAGCTTTCAAATAATTCAAAGTGCTGCTGCAAGAACCATTACAAGAACTAAACAGTACAACCACATACCTCCAGTTTTTAAGTCTTCACACTGGCTTGCAAATAAGCTTTGGGCTGACTTCAAAATCCTCCTTCTAATTTACAGTGCTCAGGATATTGGAGGCAGCCAGTTAGCGGAGGTCTCCAAGACTTTGACTGTGTCTGGCTCTGTTTTAAAATGTAAGTGGACCTGGATGTCCAAAAGTTTATTTTCTTCAGGAATGCTGCTGACTGGAATTTTTGTTTTCTTCTCCTTCTTTGTCAACTGACCATAGTGCTATGATAATGTTATTGGACAAATATGGCTAGGTTTCCTTTATGTTAATCATTTTGGAATTGCTTTATCTTACTGTGTTTTTAAACAAATCAGTATTATTATATGTAAATGTTATTATATTGGTAATTTCTAAAGTTAGTAATTCCATTTTGCTTGCGAATTTGTTATAGCACTCTGCAAAAATTATCTGAATTGAATTGAAGCAAATAAAACCAGTGCATTTACATGTACACACTAATCTGGAAAAAGGTGACTAACCCATTTCTGGCAGAAACCTGGTTTCTTAAAAATCCACCATAATTTAGGCAAGTACTTTTCTGTAGTATTCCCTTTCCCAGAAGCTCCGACGTCATTAAATTACACAAAAAAAAAGAGCTGAACGTCATCATCATCCACCATGAATCTGAAAACAAGCATGAAGCCTGCAATCATTTTCTTGCATTTTATAAATACTGCATCTATAGCAAATAGATTAAAACTAAACTGACGCTTTATTAATAGATTTCTGTTGCTGGATTGCATGCAGTACACTCTTTTCTGCTTGGCTGTATGAATGAGCCATGCAAAGGACTGGCACGGGTATGTGTACTTTTTGCCTTAAACCTGAGCTGCTGGAGTATTAATAACACAGGTATTTTTACTTAAATAAAATAAGTATTTTGCCAGTTTATTTGTTACTTTAAAAAGTAATCTGACTACTTAACGATGTTACTTTTACCATGTTACCACCCAGTACTACTGTGCTCTGTGCATTCAGCTTATCAAGATAAATTTATTAATTTCTGAAATTTTGGGATTGCCAGGGCATTTGCCTTAGGAAATTTATCTTCTGGGTGCTTTGACCTGTGGCTGCTGAAAGTGGTTGTGAAGCTAACAGATGCACAAGCGAACAGAGTGCAACAGACATGTACAGACTACAAAATCCTTAACTGTTAAGGGTTTACTTGGCCAAATAACCATGTTACCCACTGATAAATCTACGTCTGTTAATCTGGTTTCTCAGAGAACCATAATTTAGCTTCTCTAACTGGAATAGGAGTAAATTGCATTTTAGACACCTTGAAACTGAATGAAGGGGGTTCTATAAGTAATACGTAAGTATCTATCTATCTATCTATCTATCTATCTATCTATCTATCTATCTATCTATCTATCTATCTATCTATCTATCTATCTATCTATCTAATGCATGGATGGTCATGTTAAGCATCTAATGAAAATATCTATCAGATTTTCCTCAAACGCCTATGACATTTCTTAATATGAAGAAACAGGTGAATGCAACACAGTTAAATTACAATTACAGTAAAATGAGCTGCAAAACACCAACAATTCCTTTATCTTTTACTGTCTTTAATGATTTTGTATAAAATATTTATATTGATGACTAGAAGAGGAACATACTTTAATTTTTTACTGAATAAACCAGAGGCTGCACATCATCAGTTTTATTATTTAATAGACCAGTCTTTGAATGAACATACAGATTATTTCATTGCAAGAGGGGAACCTATAAAAAAGTAACCATTTCCTTGGTAATTGACCCAAGTGTAAATAAGGACTCAGAGCCCAATCATTTATTTGAGGAGCTTAAAAAACAACGCTGTTCATTCAAATAGTCCAGTTAGTACAGAATAAATTGTTCTTTACTGTTTTAAAGCACAGATAAACTGTCATTACATTTTACAATGTATTTGAAAATTATCTTCTTGACATGACCCTTTCTTCACAGTTTAGATCGCAAAGGCATCCTAACATGGCATTTATTACCTTAGCACATCTGCTGTCCCATAAAGTTAATACAGAAAGTCCAAGCATCAGGCAACAGTTTCAAGTTCACTTTTTTATAAGTTAAAAAGAAACCTTACCCACCCGAAAGCCATCACAAATCTTGTCTGTAAAAGAGATTAGAATTTACAAGGTAGAAGAAAACAATATTTTTTCTGTCTCTTGACAAGTACTTTTATTAATAATCCAAAGCTCCACTTTGAATCTAGCTTAACAAAACAGACACATAGATATTCTGCAGATGTAATACCACATAGAAAGGTGGGAGTTAAATCCTGTTTTGGATTCCAAAAATCTTTGGACTGGCACTATCAATAAAAATTGTTGACTACTTTCGGTTCCTTTCAGTTTTTTCGATGCAATTGTTTCTTAAGTGTAGTGCCTGTTTGCCAATGCTAGACAGCTTTAACTGTGAGACAGACAGAAGAGGGTTGGTATGTGTATATTAGCACACTCTACACTTTCCCTTGGCACTCTGCTGTTGTGTCTAAGTCTCAAGAATCCAGGTTACTTTTCAGGTGTGCTTATAGATATTGCTGTTTGGTTTAATCCTTTTCCTCTATATTTTTTCTCCTCTTCTCCACCATGCAGGCTCAATCTTGAAATCCTACAAATGCTCAACAGCTGCGACCCATCTTTGGGATGCTGTTTCTCTTGCTCTCTCATGCACCGCCATGACCCCTGATGTGCTGCATCACAATTGACAACAGAACTGATTCACTTTGTTACTAAGATTCTATTGATAAATTATTCTGTGCCAAGAATGCTGGTGACTTCAACCACAGGAACAAACTTCTATCAACATGTTCCACTTGTGGACAATACAAGCTGTACCTGCTTTATATACATGTTGATTTCTTTTATATTTAAACCTTGGATATAACTTGAACAGGTCTGACTACATCTTTTTGCTACCTACACGCCTGTTATTCACAACAGCTGCTCTCTCATTGCCCAAGCCAGAAGTTCTTAGGTGTGACTGGGCAGGGGTGGTTGTTTATTATTATAGTTGTTTTATTCTTGAGCTTCTATAAGGCTTTAATTTCCCTGTAGGGACAAATAAAGTATTATCTAATGTAACCTAATATAATCTAATCCAAATATGGGTGGGCAACAGCAGTCAAGCAGAAAATAAAAATAAGTTACCATGTCCCCACTACTTTTTAAGACACCTTTGCCATCTGCATTACACCTCAAATGATGACTTTATCAACAGTCATTAGCTTAATGGAAATTTGCAAAAATTACGCCAATTTTTGTTTCCATGAACTTCAAAGGCCAACCCCAGTTTCTCCCATCAACTGTTTTGAAATTTTGGGCATAGAGACCATGCATCATGTGTCAACAAGTTCACGTGGTAAGAATTGTCTAAGACAAACACAGATATAGTAAGCCAAACCTAAACCCATATTCTGTTATTGAGTAAAGTCCACCTGCATAACAAAAGAAGAATGTATCAGAGGGTACTTGCCAAGGGGCATAACCAAAAGCTAAGTGAAAGGGTTCGGTATTTCTGAGTTTGTTCACAAAAGACACTTAAGGATCTTGTTATACTATCTCTAGTACAAGAAACTGCTACACTGGGTAAAAACTAAACTATACAAACAAGCTGCCATTCATCGTTCTTTACGGTACACTATTCTACCCTTAATAGCAAAGCAAAGCAAATATCTGGGCTCTGAAGACTGCTTTCTGGATTGCAGCTGATTTATTTTTGTAGAATATGTTGGAAAGTTCCTGTTTTGTTTAAGATTATTTTGGTCATCAGTTAGAAAGATACGTTTAAACATTCTAGATGATTTTAGTGTGTGATTCACATACAACAAATGAAGTGTAATGTTGAAAAACAGCTCCCATATCATAGTTATGAGTGCTTGGTTTTAAATGAAGACAAGGAAATGACACTAAAGATCTGTCCAGTACACAGCCCAAACACCAGAACTATCACAGCCCAAAAGGCACTGAGCTATTTAAATGGCAAACAAACATCAAAGCTCACTGAACACAGACCTAAAGGAATATTCTCAAACCTGCCTAATCCAAATAAAGTTGCAGAAGCCGGAGCCTGTCTTGGCAGCATCAAACACAAGTCAGGGACCAGCACTAACCAAGACGCCAGTGCATCAGCGGGCAAAATCAAATGTACAATTTCTCACAGCGCTAATGTAGAACCTGCACTTAACCTAACACATATATACCTCTTAGGAGATGTGGGAGGAAAATCAGAGGACAGGCAGAAAACCCATGCAAGGAGAATATATGGAGACAACCAAAGGACTTGGGATTCAAATCCATGAGGCTAGATCAATGAGGAAGCTGTGCTAAGAGCTGTGAAAGTGAGTAGATCCTGTAAACAAATGATCGACTGAAAGCTTGAAAATGAAATGAACAGATCGACAGAATCTATAACAGTAACAAATTTAATACTACTCAATACTATTTTTAACCATCTCAATTCTGACCGCATCACATTAGTATTACTTTGTGACTTTGCTGCACTACTCATACACACTTATAATAACAATAACCAATGTATTAAACAGTACATTTCAAACACTGATATAATAACTCAAAGTTCTTTACAAAAACAGAAATGATTAAAAGCAAAAAATGTCTGTACATTTTTCAACAATTGGGTGAAATCAAAAATGGAAAACAATTTCTCACTTGTTCAATAATTGTCAGATGGACTGTATAAAATTATATAAATAATAAGCCTAATTATTAATAGCATCTCTAAACTGAAAATACATAGTGATTGATGCTGGAAAAAGCATTCAGAACAGGAAATTGATCCAATCTATACAAACTACAAAAGGACAGTAAAGGAGAATAAGGGAGTTGTTGATTCTGCAGGCTCTCTAAAACAAAGCAATCATTTTGCTTTGACAAGTTACTGATAGAGTACCCACAATACAATACCTTAAGAAATGTCAAGTATTGTCGCAGTAAAACATGATAAGGAAAAATGCTGGCGCCTTGTTCGAAGGGGAGGTTTATTATGATAAATTAAATAGAAGTACACCAGGTTATCACAAAGTACACGAAAAAGGGCACTGCATGACTCGAAAATAAATTATCTCTGGTGCCAGACTCCTTACCGATAGCTATAGAAAAAAGTGAGAGTGTTAGGGAAGGAGAAACAACAAAGGCTTTGGAAGTTAATAAAGCAGACAGAAGATCACTCAGCACCACACAGACTCAAGCAAACAAGGCCCTAGAATAAACATGAATGAAACAGTTGACCAAACTCAAGCTGAAATCCCACAATTACCATCTACAGGGAGCTAAAAAAGGGTAGTGACAGTGAGCATCTGAAAAAGAAATAACGTTGTAATAGTTGGTTTTACACTAAGAAGAAAAGAAAAACAAGGGCAACAGGGAAAATATTTTGTTTATACCACTTCCTTGCATCTATACATCACTTGTAGTATAATTCCAATCCAGGTAAAGTCAATGTGGCTAATGTTTCCTTTAATATATATAATATAATGTAACACTTGTATCTAAACATCTAAACTTCACTTTAAAATAAAAGATTGATTTTTTAATTGTTCAAAAACTGATTGATTTCTTTAATGATTACACAGTTTTAATAAAAATGCCAAAAAATTGCATATTCATTCTGTAATATTAGAGAGATATTTCTTATTGGATCTTCAAAATACAAAACAATGTCCTGGGTTATTTAACACAAGTATTCAGAGTTAAAATAATTTACCTCTGCTTGATACACTCTCTGCCAGTAGAAAAAAAGTGGGTATCATTTTTTGGACATGAAACCATATTCATACAGCCTCCAGTTAATCCAAAATGCAGCTGCAAGAATTATTACAAGAACAAGAAAATATGAACACATAACTCCAGGTCTTAACTCTTTACACTGGCTCCCAGTTAAGTTTAGGGCAGATTTCAAAATCCTCCTTTTAACATATAAAGCATTAAATGGCCAAGGTCCGGCTTACTTGTCTGAACTTATCGTGACTTACAAACCTGAGCGCACATTAAGATCTCAAGATGCTGGTCTGCTTATGATTCCAGGGATTAATGAAATAACAGTGGGAGGTCGAGCTTTTAGTTACAGGGCCCCTAAACTGTTGAATGGTCTGCCTCCTACTATAAGAGATGCCCCTTCGGTCTCAGCCTTTAAATCCCGGCTGAAGACTCACTACTTCAGTTTAGCATATCCTGACTAGAGCTGCTGATTAATTGTACAGACTGCATCTCTGTTGTTAGTCATTAGCACTAAAACATAAGTAACATGATAATTATATTTGAATACTAACCCTCACCTATTCTGTTTCTTTTCTCGGTACCCAAATGTGGCAATTGGTGCCACGGCCCACCTGCCAAGTTGTTTGCCTGCCTATGATAAAGTCATCCCTGATGGAGGATCACAGGAATCATGGGAATAAGGGGTCCTTTCATCGGAGCAACGTTTCAGCCGTGGCATGGCCAAATGAAGGGCAGCTAGATGGATGAGGTCTCCAGAACTCTAAAAATATCCAAACCTAATTATGTCATATCATCTACTGTTAAACCGTACTTCTAAAATTTTTATTATTATGCTGTATTAAGGAATTGTTCTGTTCTGTGTATTGTATTGTATTGACCCCCTACTTTTGACACCCACTGCACGCCCAACCTACCTGGAAAGGGTCTCTCTTTGAACTGCCTTTCCCGAGGTTTCTTCCATTTTCCTACAAGGTTTTATTGGGAGTTTTTCCTTGTCTTCTCAGAGAGTCAAGGCTGGGGGGCTGTCAAAAGGCAGGGCCTGTTAAAGCCCATTGGAGCACTTCCTTTGTGATTTTGGGCTATACAAAAATAAACTGTATTGTATTGTATTGTATATTGTTGTTATTGTTGACAGAAAGACCATACAACATATGGCCAGCGTGTTTTTTCAAAGCATTTTTCAGAAATGAAATGCAAGGAATATATCTGGAGACATAGTTGAAATGAATACATTTCCACATTATATTTTTTATTTTCTTGAAAATTCAGTGATCAAAAGATTGACATCGCTACTGATGATTCCTTTAGTCCATACACTTCATTTCATTCCCTTCATTATACATCCTTTTGTGCTTTCTGTTATGTTATTACCTGATGTGTTATACCCTGCCAATTCTAGCCTACTATCTGATAAACAGCTTAGTACTATCCAGGATAAGACTTCATAACAATACTTTTGGAATGTTTTTTGAACTATTTTGATGAATATTTCTTAATGTATTTTGTTAAACTGGTTGTTGGAGATGATTACTCCTTCCCTTGTGAGTTCGAATTGAAGTTTCATTTGCATGAGCTTCATCAAACAAAAATATATGAATTGGAATTGTTATGACAATAAAGACATTAAAGAAACTACTAATATTAATGCATTAATTTAGAGAACATAGAATTTGCATTTAGAGGTATTTTTTAAATCATTTTACCTTCTATATTAGAGTATCTTCAGTACATAAAAAGTTTTGATGCCATTCTACTCTGTTGGCCTTTAACCTGAAATTTGCACCAGAGACGCTGTACAATGGCTGACCCTGTGCTCTGACCTCCAAAGGTCACATTGAAAGATGAGGGATTAACAAAATATATCAAATCAAATCAAATTAGGCACAACTTAACTGTGTACATTCATTCTTTCATCTATCTACTTTCTCATTTTCCATTGGAGGGTCAGAAGGAGAATGGCAGGACTAGACACAAAACAGGGACAGATCTTAAACAGGAGCCTGGTCCATTGCAGATCACTCTTGCAATTACAAACAATGTAAAAATTTCACAAACTAACCCATGGGAAAATGTCCACAGAAAACTAAAGCAGTCTGCAAAAACTCACTGACCGGAGCAGAACAAGAACTTTGGCTATGGAGTTGTGAAGTAGTGTTCGCACTAACTACTGTTCAGCTGGTTTGCTAAATTTTGTTCTTGTAATGCTCAAATAATGTATCAATGTCATTGGGTTGTGATGATACTCACTAAGAATGATGCAATATAAAATTAACATTTATTGCTTCAAAACTCCACAATCCAAAGAGATTTATTTCAATCTGAACAGTCTCTTTCTTAAGAGCTAGCAGTCTGCCCCGGGGCATTAATTATCCATCCATCCATCCATTATTCAACCCGATATATCCTAACTACAGGGTCACGAGGGTCTGCTGGAGCCAATCCCAGCCAACACAGGGTGCAAGGCAGGAAACAAACCCCGGGCAGGGCACCAGCCCACCGCAGGGGCATTAATTAAGAACCAGAAATTGATCCATTCAATCTTGATTTCTGTACACAACTTTCAAAACAATTTCTGCACATGAGGTGGATTACCTTTACCAAAATCCATGTGTCAGAATCATCATTCTCAGCTATTTCTTGCTGGTGAAAATGGTTATGTTCCCCACTACATTTTCAAAGCACATGGCATTATTGCATGATGCAGTTTTGAAGACTGATGCAGCCCAACCATCCATGCTTCATCCTTGACAGAATCATGTTGCGCCAGAGCCTACCACAGTAGTATAGGGGGTAAGACAGGAGCCAACCCTGGGGCTGGTGACAGTCCAGTCCTGAGCGAACTTGACTCACACAAGGGGAATTTATTCATCAAGATTCTTGCAGCACCTCCTTCATTACCTCATGAGCTTATTTGGCAGATGTTTGTATCTTAAGTCACATACTGTAGATTTGTGTGGAGAACCCTAGGTTAAGTTTCTATAATTATAAGGAAAACAAAAGAATCTCTGTTTTTTACAGTTTGACACATGCTTAAAAATTGTACATAGTGAAAAATGTTGTGTAAATTTCAATGAAAATAGCAGACCATGTTCTTGTAGTCTCTTCAGAAACCAGTAAAAGAACTTTATGGGTCATAATTGCATATTGACTTTCCAATAATGTGCTACTTGATAGTCTGTCCGTCTGTTTTGATGAAATCTAGAAACTGGTTTGGGCTTGCTAAGTTAGGAATGTATGCAGAAGACATCAATGATGAGAAAAATATAAGAAAGCATTTTTTTTTTTTATTAAATCATTTTATGCAGAGCACGCAGTTTATCTCTTCTGAGGATTTACCACAACAGCTTCCCTTTAGAAATTGTAAAGTAATCAAAATATCTTTTGCAATTTGGAGAGAACAGGTGGAAAAGAAGCAAATGTTCTGCTGTTCATAAAGCAGCCAAGGGACTTAGAAACATTTTGTGCTTAGAAGGTAGTGAACTTCTTTGGGAGTTATAATGCTTAAAGAAGGATGAACAAATTAAAGGAACAACTAGAAAAGACTGTCTTTAATGAGAAAACAAGATTTCTACTGAATCAGAGAAGCCTCCTGAGAATCACTTGAGACTAGAAATGTACCATCCCTTTAACCAGGTAACGCTACGTGACGTTTCTAGTGGTTTTCACTCATTTATATCATTCTAGTGACTCATGGAAAATGCCTGTGACTGCTTGTCATGTATTGTGCTATGTTAAGTGACTTAAGCAAAGCAGTGGGTGTATGAGAGTTCACAACAAATAAACACTCAGCTGGAAGTACAATGTGCCCACAAGGAAAGAAGTAAAGAGGGTCTACTAGACTACACAAACATTTGTCTGATATTTTGTGTTTGTTGTACCATGAGAGAATGAAGAAATGAAAAAGATGGCTCAAGACTGTGGCTGAGCACACTATACCTGGAAAGCATCCATACACCCACCTGCGCTTTCAGACAGCACACTATTTGGCTATCAAAATGTAATGAGCTTGCCATAACCAGGTAATAATTTGGTACAGAGAACTCAAATAGGGCCATGTATTCTGTCATCTCCTGTGATTCTAATTCGTGTAACCTGACATTCTCAAGGCAATGAGATCCAACAAGTGCAGTTAAGGTTGAGATGCTCTCCAAATTACAGTTTTGTAGTACCCCACTGGCCTTAAGGAATTACAAATGAATTGGAGTGAAAACTTAACAAAGTTTGCATACTTCTAAAAGCCTATATGCTCTTCTCCCAGATAAATTTGTTAGCTCAGCTGCTAAAGCTACTTGATTTCTATCCACCTGACATATGGCATACCATTGATTCCAATCCCACGAGAGGAATTTGCAGTAAATCGTATTACCATACTACCTTTGATGGACAGCGCTCATTTGTGCATAGATAATTTCTTTGAATGCAACATTCAGTTTAATGTCTGTATTCATTTTGATTGCTGTTATATTTATCTTAATTTACTTTCCAAAGTTTTAGTTAAAATAAACTGCTGTCATGGTTCACCTCTAGGTATGCTATTCCCAATGCCTCAATGTCGACTGTTGTTTGAGGATTTAAAACATTTTACTCCAGTTGTTTAAGCAGTATTCTGCCATTTATTTATTTCTTAGCGGCAGTAAATTTTAAGTTAATGACTTGTGTTTATCATTTTAAAGGTTTAATCTTCAAAAGTGTGTTTTTTCTTTTACTTAATCTGAATTTAGAACTTTTTGCCAGTTCTTTGACTACATTCTCATCACCTCCTTAATCCATGTCACTGCATTTATCTGTTCTCTATGACTTAATTGAATAAAACAACATCGCCAGTGTCTGTCACCTTGTAGCTTCCATACACAATTAAACATGACAGCTTGATAAGAGAGTATGAGAAGGTACAAAAGATTTGGCCGAGGTTAGTGAAGAAAGTTAGCAACAGTACAACTACTAACAACAAGCCACCATTTACTAACTAATGATACAGTAAAGTCTATTAGTACATGAATGTTAACAACATAAACCACATGTTTAATGATAAAATGAATGGAAAACCTACAGGAATGTAAATTCACAAATAAAGTGACTTGTTTTTGCACAGTACTTGCTTCAGCTACTAAATATGGTAGATTACTACAAAAGCAGTCACAGCAGTCAACTAAAGGAGGTGTTAGGCATCTAGAATGTATAAGATGAGAAGACGACATCTTTTTGAAGCTTACAATATTGATTCCGGCGAGATTAATGAAACTTTTAAAATTGTACTGGATTTAATTTTGCTCATTACAAAAATAATTATAAGCTTAGAAATTTTCTTGCGTTCCATCAGTAGATGTTTAAACTGCTGTGGTGCCTTTTTTGTGTATATTCTGAGTTTGGATGAATTATCTTTAATTGTTTTGGTTTCTCCCATATTACAAAAATGTGTATGTTATTTTGAATGGTGGCTCTAACATGGTGTTATGTATGGATGTGAGTGTGCGTGTGTGTGTGCATAGACCGAGGTCCCATTCAAGCTTATTTACGTCCTTACATGTGAATGCAAACAGTGTTAGTACTCACCACTTATCCATCAAATGTAGGCTAAGGGATGAGGTCTATTCTCTACATGAAACTACTACAGTCCAAAGACATGCAGGTTTAGGTGCATTGGCAATCATAAATTGTCCCTAGTGTGTGCTTGGTGTGTGTGCCCCCTGCGGTGGGCTGGCGCCCTTCCCTGGACTTGTTTCCTGCCTTGTGTTGGCTGGGATTAGCTCCAGCAGAACCTCGTGACCCTGTGTTAGGATATAGCAGCTTGGATAATGGATGGATGGATGAAATCCAGATATATGAGAATCAAAAAATGACTCTGCGAAAAAAAAAATCTATGTTCCTTGATTTATGCAGGAATCTGAATTTCATACCATTACACAAAAAGACCGAAGATTTATTAGTATAGAATTTTTTCCAAGTTATAATGTAAAATATATTCATATGAAACTGACCATCTTGATCATTTTCCTGGGGATTGATATTTCAAAATTGCTCACCATTTGTGAAATACAACATATAAAAACTAAGATGCTGTTGTTCCATAATACAACACATAAGATATGTCACATATTATAATGTGTATTTTTTGATGCCATTTATTCTTTAAATAGCATCAGTTTTGCCATATTTACTGTTAAATACTTAACTTGATTAGCTGACTGTAGAACTAATTTTCATTGTTAAATTCTGCATTCTAAAAATGCTAAAAGCCTGCCAATCAAATTATTGAACCCAATTAATCCAATTTCTGAGGCAAAAAAGTTAGAGCCCATCAGTCAAGATGGGTGGATGGAGCACCGTTACTGTCGGACATCTCACACAAAGTACACCTGCCTGTACTCAGCCATACTGGGCCAGTTTAGGGGTAATATTTAACTAAAGATACATGTGTTTGGGATGTTAGAGGAAAGCAATGTACCCAAAGAAAAAACACACACGAAGTAACCACATGGAAACCCTGCACTCAATGGACGGGGTCAGGACTGAAGTTGAGCCTCCTGGAGCTATAAAGGCACAATGCTAACAATTGCCAAACCGTGCCAACAGCATTAAACATTTTGAGAAACACATTTCAAATCAATTTCTTTTAACTACAGTATAATTAAATAAAACTTAAACATGTTACTCAGTTCAGTTAACTTTATGAAGAGCACCCACATTTTCAATCCAATGACACTATTCACAGATGTAAAATGAAAAACTGAATGCAGCATAAACAGAAAACTCAATATTGAAGCACACATATACAAATAATACCGTATATATAAGCAACCTTTATCCCTCTATCCATTCTTCATACTCATTTTTAAAAATGCAGAGCTGAGGTTAGCAGGCAGCATTGGCACATGACAGGAAGCAGCCCACCATCACACATTCATTCACATCCACACCCACACTCACTTAAGCAGGACCAGTTCTGATCTGCTGGTGAACCTTACTGCATGCCCATACTTTTTGTTCTTTGAAACTGTACTGCATTCTGAAATTAATGTTTCTTAACTGCACTGTATTCTGAAATTAATATTTCTTAAATGTATTCGTTTTCATTTTTTTTTTTGTTTAAAGTAAGCAATTTTCTTGAGCACTGCACTATTCTCTGTAAAAATTTTTTTTTTTAGAATTTCTTAGACAACAATACACTGAAACTGTTACACCAGCTTATTTCTTACAGTATCTCTAAACATGTGTTGGTCCCTTGGTATTTTCCAAAATGCAACTTTCATCATTTGTTTAACTAAAAGTAAGCAAGAAAACGCTACTTTATAAGTAAACGCATAACTCTGCCGTGGTCTTCTTCATATCAACAATTCTGAGCAGCTGCTTTAATGTAACTTTAGCAGACATCAAGGAAAGCACAGAGCTTTACTGAATTAAAATATCTCACATACTGACTGCTCATCATTTCCTTTGAAACCTATACCCAGCTAGCATTTAACCCTTTTGTGCAATGCCAAGGTCTTTTCAAATAATACTACACCCTTGTTAAGAGAGGCAATCTCTAGCTGTGTTCAATAGGTGCCGAAAAATGTCTTTATCCATCTTATCATCTTGGATGCAGAGTCAGTGTGTGAGTGACTGTTTAAATATAGTTGTTTGCATTTATTATGGCGCCAAGAATCAAATGCACAATAGACAGGTGCGACAGAGGCGCACAATTTGCAAGAGGCTGTAGTATAGTCAGGCAAGCAAGGTTTTAAAATAGACTGGGTACTTCTTTGCTTCGACATGGATGCCTGTCATTCAGGAGGGCTAAAATTATTTTTTAGCATATTTTCTATACTTTTTATTTACAATGTGAAAAATCAGGGGCTACAACAAGTACAATGCTCTTGTGCCTAGAGGGCGAACTATTCCTAACTGGATGCATAGGCACTGCTTGCACTGTGACCTTGTCTTCCCACTAGAGGGCCTGCTGTGACAATATGGCTGTTGACTGAATAGAATGCACAAAATGTGCCCTGCTGTTCACATCTGGATTCCACTAAAGGCTTCAAAACTGTAGGCAGAGTATGAAGAATTTTATAATTAAGTTCCAGATCACTTTATGCACTGGCTAACACCTTTCAGAGTTCATACTCAAACTGGACATTTAGGAATAAATAATAAATGAATTCTATGTCAAAGTGATGAATCAGGAACTTTAAATTCTAACAGCTGGATATCCATCTTACCCAGAGCTTGTAGATCAGTCAATTTCTTAGTTACAGGTGTGCAAAAATTGATGTGTAATGACAGATACTTTCAATATTATCCCAACACTGTTTGATGAGATGCACGACATGACTCTAATACGTGAAACATGGCACACATGAATGGTGATGACATTTATTTCTTCTTCATGAGCAGATCTCTAAGTGTCTCATATTACTTTAAAAAAATGTTTTCATAGTTATTAAGAAAGATTCCAATGCATCCATACTCTTAAGTCATTTAGATGGCAGACAGTAAAGCATACTACATATCGCATTACGAAGAGGAGATGATTATTTCAGCAAGTGAATTTAATAGGAAGCTCGTGTTCAAAGTATATTGGACGGCTAATGATTGTCACCTGAGACGGAGCCTAGAGGTGTCAATACTATTTCCGTGATAATCATATAAAATCTGGCAAGCACAGTGACTGGCTGCCTCTACAAAACATGGACATGAGAAAAAAGTGTTCCGTCTCACCATTAAATTAAAAAAAGAAAAAGCTTGACAGTTCATTACACAATAACTTCATACTTATAAAATCATCAACTTAGCACACTGGCTGGAGATACCAATTTTAATTCTACAAAACTGCTGTTTTAATAAACAAAGGTTAATCATTTTTAAAATTCATTACCTGCTTTCCATTTTCTTGTCTTTACTTTTTTTTTTTTTTTGTTGCTTAAGTCTACCTGTCTTCCTCTGATGTAAATGTAATAGCAGGAAAACGCCCAGGGGCTGAGGCCAAGCCCGGAATCATACCTGATGGTATTAGACAGCAGTTTAGTCTTCACTAATCTGTCTGCTTTTCTGAAAGAATAAAATCTGGGCAACTCCGTTAATAGTTTCCAAACTGTATTCTCATAGCAATTATCAAGTTAAAAAATTGTCCCTTAACTGTCATGCAATGGTTAGTCAGGGTTTCCCAAATGAAATGTGAGTTCCTGTTTTTGATTCCTCTCAGCACTAAAGGAAGTGCATGAGCAGCTTTCCTTACTTTAAACTGGGCTTTGTTCCAGAATAATTCAGCGATCTTCAAAATTAAACCGGACAAATATATGTCATCGCATGAAGGACTTTCAATGTGTTATCTATCTAATAGAGGGTCAGCTGAAGATGCAGAATATCCTTACTGGTAGAGGGACACACGACCAACTCTTGAAAAGAATGACAGCACTGAATTGATTTTAATGAGCTACCTTTCAAGCCCACAGCCCACCTTTATATCTTGCAGGCTAATATGGAAAAGCAGAAACTGGGGTTTGCTTTAATATAAGTATATGATGAATAAAGTAGGATGTGAATGTATATAAATAATGAACTGCTTGAAAAGTGCAGAATTAGAAGAAACAATAATGCAACAAGGTGGGTCATACTGATAGTTCAAAACTACAATACGTGTTCTGTGGGATGTAGCAACTAAGTGGAGGAAATTATACTGCTTTAACATGGTGTATAATGTTGATGTTGCGTATAGTTAAAAAACAGACATTGCCAAATAAGTTAATAAGGCTTACATATTTATTTCAGTTTTGAAATACACACTGAAGGATGGTGCTTTGAAAGATGCAAGATGGTGCCACTTGTCTTTGACCTACAACAGGATGCTTAAAATGTGCCATGACTGTACAAAACATATATGACCAGTAAGAGGCCCAGAGGACTTCAAGGCCCTTGAGAGGAAAGAGCCAAAGTGGGTTTTAGTGCCATGGAAACTTAAATATTGAGTTACAGCCACGTATTACACCGAAAAGCCAGCTGTTGACATTTATAATGTAAACATAGAAGGTTGCTTCCTATTTGAAGAATCTGAAGACAGAATGGCTTTAAATATGTTGCCATCCAGTAATATAGACTTGCAGTTCTCTGAAGACACGTTGTACCGCGCTATTTTTGAACTTCCCACTTTGGCTGTGAATACTTGTTGCGGAATAAAAACCAACCAAACTGAACAAGGACCTGTGATCCAAAAACATTCCTTTCTCTTTGCTACATAAGTACTATTAAGCATGAACACTTTGTTCATGTCCTCCATTTGACTTTGAGCTCAGTCAGATACGGTTTTAGTCAACAGCAATGCTGAGGGCAAGCTGTGGTTCCATGACTTCTCAGAATAATACTGGATGTAAATAGGGTTAGCAGAAGTCACCTTTGCTGTTTGTCGCCATCAATACTTACTAAAAACAATATAATCTAGAGTTGGGTGTATTTTTCCACAAGTTCCAAGGGAAATTTATGTTGAAGGGGTACATGAATCTACTAAATGAATGCTTAAAATAAATAAACCTCAAAGCTATTCAGGGAGTTTCTGATAAATTAACAACAGCAAAGAAGTTTTCCAGAGAAAAGATAAACACAATACAGGCAATTTAACTAACATGCTGCGCCTACTCAGACTTATTCTACTGAAACTACGCTTGACAGCAGATTTCCAATGAATCTTTTAAGCTTTCAACCTGGATCCACTGACACAATGAACTTCAAAGAGCCTGTCCTTACAATACATGTTTAATGAGGACTTCTTCGCTAGCCACTTTTTAACTACTACACTGGAAAGCTGGCAGTTTGGTCCTCTGGTTTGTTTATAGCCCCACCTTTTAAGCTATGAAGGGCAAAGGTTTACAATGGCAAATTTACTTGGAGAGGAATGTACACCTGTGCAATACCCTAGACACAAATCTCTCAAGGTCTGCAACACACCCTGGCTTGTGAATTGGCCCCAGTTACGTAGATCAGGGATCGTTTTCCTATCATGTATTTTGGTGATTTACTCAAAAAATGTATTAAGAATACATTTGACAAATATCATACAAAATAGGAACATTAGCATATTTCTTTAAACAATAATCCTTTTCTGTGTACTTGCATTTATGTTACCTAAAAATATTCAAGACAATCCTCCATTCAACTGCATATTTTCTGAAACGAATTTTTCCTATTCAGGATTGCACTGAGTCAGAGCCTAAACCAAGCAGCAAAAGAAACATGGAAGAAACCAGATTTGAACAATTTAGTCAACTGCACTCATTGAAGAGTGAAGTTAAAGTTGCTGTTTAAATCAACAGGCACTAGAGCCTTCTGACTTGACAGATTATCAATACAGGTTTTAGATAGATAGATAGATAGATAGATAGATAGATAGATAGATAGATAGATAGATAGATAGATAGATAGCCTATCTATCTATCTATCTATCTATCTATCTATCTATCTATCTATGTCCAAAATACTACATTTTAGTCTCTGTTTTCACCTTTTGTTCACACTGTCCCAGCATTTTAATCCTTGATAACAGACACTTTGTACAAAGCTTTCCAAAGCTGTGTACTTCAGAAAATGCCTTCTTGGCATTGTGATGTGGACAAAGGAAAATGTAGACTTAAAAATTCAGTCTCTAATCATAGGCTGATTTGATCGCGCTTATTATGTAGTTCTTCCTTGATTGGATTCTGCTCATTACAACATCTCATTCACTGATTGGTCTCCTTTCATGGATGAAACTCATAACTCCCACATAGTGCACATGAAAGAGTTGCTTTACTCTGAGCATAAAGTGTTGCTTACCTGTATGCATCTACATTGTGTTTTGTATAGTTTGAAATGTGAATGCTGTGAACATGTATGAAAGGTGAATAATTTACCTGTCACTACAGCTTCGCAATAAATCCCCTGGCCAGGTGTGTCACTACTCCATTCAAGTATTTTTCCACCAATCACATCTGAATGTGTATGTCTAATGCATTTTCAGTAGGTGTAGTGTGGACAGAGGTACTTTTGTAAACAATGTAAAAACACTAGTGTGCATGGTGATTTTTTCATTTAAAACACCATTTTTAAATTAAAATGTAGTAGTGCCGACATGGCCATAGATGGATAAACATTTATTGAAACAGAGTGAAAGTAATGAGAGCCCATTGTGAGACATGCCCAGACACCACCAGACTGAGGCCACATCTTTATAAAAGGGACACGGTTATTGTTCCACCAATACCACAATCCTGCACAGCACACTGTGCTCCCAGCACCAACCACCCCTACTCTGGGCTTATCTCTCACTGTCTCTGGGCCACCTTTCCTCTCTCCACAGGAGCTTCGTCCTGCTCCCACTCCTGGCTCTAGCTTCCCGATTGTAGGAAGGCGGCCCCTTTTATGTTCACCTGGACGTGCCCCAGGTGTTCGATGATGCTCTTCCGGCCGCACTTCCTGGTGTGGTGGAAGTGCTGCTCTTGCACCTGGAAGCTCTCCGGGCGTCCCTGGAAGTATCTTCCTCCATCTTTCTGGATGTGGTGGAATTGAACGTTTCCTGGGCTCCATGAGGCTCGAGGCACCCTCTGGTGGTGGCCACGGGCCCCAGCGGGCTTCAGCCTCCTTGCTCCTCTCCCTAGGTCGTCTCCTGATCCAGGGTTATTGTCCCCTCATGGCCCGAAGGACGCATACACCACTTCCCGGTCCTTCCAGACATCCCGGCAAGGGTCTTTCTCCTAGCCTCCTGTGACACCATATAAACTGAAATTCCTTGAGTGATTCATGTTTTAAGTTCTCATAAAAAAATGATACAGCTAAATATAAAGCTACAATTTTAATGCATGTGATTATTGGATATATCTATATTTAATGAGAAATTATTACCTTACAACTGTGCGATTTTTTTTAGAAAAAAAGGGAAAAAGTATTTGGCTGAACAATGCTGGAGACTCGTTATTTCCAATTGAAATGGTCACCCACACTGCAAACAGAATTAGTCATAAGCTTTAATCAGTTACTGCTAGTCAAAGCATAAAATCAAGACATCTTTGTTATTTCAAACACTTGATGACTTGCTTCAGATTTCAGCATTCTTGTCATTAGGAGTAGTTCATTTTATCAGTACTCACTGGAGGATTTGCCTATTCAATATGTACTATATGTATACAGTGTATAATTGTATGTATATATATATATATATATATATATATATATATATATATATATATATATATATACACAGTATATATATATAAAATATTAGACTATACTATACTATTCTGACTATGCTGCACGTTCTTACGTATATGTATATTAATTTAAAAAATTGAGCATTTAACTACTTTTTTGAAAAGAATGGTCAAAAAATGGTCATTAGCGGTTCTAATCATTTATGAAAAAAATTCATTCATAACTTTTATTTAGAAAACCATACTTATTATACTTTAGATTATGCATTAAAAAATACAAAACGTGAACTCGGGAGTAAGAATTTAAGGCCGATCTAGCCAACCCATGTTTCATTTCTTTAATTAAAGTGTCTAATATTTAAGATAACAATACTCAACAATAATA
This sequence comes from Polypterus senegalus, assembly GCF_016835505.1. Classification (NCBI taxonomy): domain Eukaryota; kingdom Metazoa; phylum Chordata; class Cladistia; order Polypteriformes; family Polypteridae; genus Polypterus; species Polypterus senegalus. The sequence goes on from NC_053157.1 coordinate 187,806,238, forward strand.
ACTACTGGAGTTAAAGCTCCTGGCGCACTCACTGTTTCTGATGAGTCTGCATGTTTCTTGCATGGCTGCATGTTTTTCTTTCCTGATACTTTGGTTTCTTCCCACATTCAAAAGATGCACATGATAGATCAATTTGTTGATTCTGTATTGGCCCAGAGTGGGTACCCGATGCTGTCACTTTAGGCTCCTGTAACTGTACTGTAGATGCTGAATTTAGTATCTTTACCACCTACCTATCATAGGTCAATACTTAGTGCTTGTATTTAGTCTTATGCCTTTAATTCAACAATCAATCTCTCCACCTTCTTAACCGGCTAAAAATCATGTAAGGTTGTGAGAAGCCAGAACTTATTCCGACAGGATAGGGCATGAACCAGGAAATCAATGGATGGGTTGCCATTGCATCCCAGGACAGATTTAGTAATGACAATAAACTAGAACATGCACATCTTTTGGGAAATGGGAAACCGATGTTCAGGAAATGAAATCCCAACATATCAGAACGACATCACTGAGATGTTAACATCTGACATACAGCAGGTGTCCATCTCCTCATGTGCTTTCCTTGATTATGGCACAACACAACCACAGTATATATCAACAGCATCAATAACTCAAATCTAAAAATTCTGTCTTCTGAAGTGGCTATATATTGACTGGGACTAAACTTGCTTAGGTTCTGAAATCTTATAAGACAATCTTATAACAAATGAGTTAGCATGTAGATGTTAATGTAACAGAACTATTAAATCAAAATGTAAAAATGAACTGTGTTTGAAATGTGAATGAGATGCCTTACAGCAACAAAGGCTTTAACTGCTGAAATGTAAAATGAGTTTGATACAATATTAAGGTAAAGGATTTTGTTGAAAATAACAACCAGTACGTACACAGAAGTTGAATAAGTGACTTTAATAAATGAGAACTAAATCTGGACTGCAAGGTCCTATTCACCTTTGTTTTTCCAGTTGTTTTTAATTTGCAATGTGCAAACCAAATTACTTGTCTTCAGGAAAAGAAATAGAAAAAACACTCCAGGGTCTGGCAAAAAGCAGAATAATTTCCATGATTCATAGTCAACTCATGATCTAACGGCTTGCTGCATTAAGGCAACCATTTAAACTGTAAGCATTAAATTATTTGGGAATATTAATAGTAATAATAGAAATCCCCAACAAAATGCAACATGGATAGTGCATTCATTTATACAAGTTTTCATTATGGTATAAGTGATACAGACCAGAGATATTTTTAGAATGGCAGGTAAAATGTTGAGCACTAAAAAAATAAAAGTGTTTGTCCCTTTAAGCCATTAAGAACGACACGAGTGAAAACAGAAAAGGAAACATTAACTTTAATTAGAAAATCAAACATGAATCTGATAATGATATGTGTAAACTATAAACACATCTTGTACATTTCCTTTTTTAACCAATTTCTCAAATATTCCATAAAAGTGGTACAGGTATTTCTTAAATTGCATTGCTAAAGATATGCGATAATTTGTTTTTTCAGCAATTAGATTTTTGCCTACCTCTGTACATCTATCCATCCATTATCCGACCTGCTATATCCTAACTACAGGGTCATGTGGGTCTGCTGGAGCCAATCCCAGCCAACACAGGGTGCAAGCAAGGAAACAAACCCCGGGCAAGGTGCCAGCCAACCTCAGTGCCTCTGTACAACTTTATCAAAGTGAACAGCAACAAGAAAAATTACTACGTAAAATGCACATGAATGACCACATATAGGTAAAAAAACATGTCTTATGGTATCACAGGCTTGTTTAATCTGTTTGCACACTATTGACAGTATTAAAGCATTCCTTCAATACTATTGACATTCCCTATCTTTTACAAATATGTCTTCCTAAAAGGAGCACTTATGTGATAATAAGAGCATCAAAAATGTGACTGCTTATATAATTATCAGCCAAGTGATTAGACAAGATGAAGTGGAAACAAGACATGTAAAGGAAATGAACAGTTTAGTTGTCAGGTTCCATTTAAACCAATTCTCATTAAGTGTTAGAATTTTCTAAACCAGTAAAAGAATTGGAAAATGCTTCTATAGCGACAGCATAACAGATCCTAGCCAAAGAGAAGCATCCTACGCTGAGGGTTCTGGTCTACCTGTGCCATTGATTGAAGTGGCTACAATACTTGAGGCAGAGACTCATGGTGTTCAAAGGAGCCTTACCTTTTTGTTATTTCTTATTGAGTCGAAAGCATTAGAGTAATGTGATTAAAGGAAAACTCAAAGCGAGCTACAATTAAAGGAAAAATGCAGCTTGAATCCAACACATTCAACAACTCTCACTTCATTACTGATCAAAGGGCCTAAATCATTTGAACTCTTTTGCACTGGGAAAACATTTGATAAAACAAATGAGAAAAACAACACAAAGCGCACAACTTTCCTAACATATCAGACAGTGGGCATCTGTCTCAAAGAAAATAACTGACATGCTCCCCCACGGCCCCATTCCTCATCCCTTTTCTTCTTTCAACCCCATGCAAGAAAACTTTGGCCTATTTAAAAAAAAAAAAAACAACAACACTTTTAATTGGTTTGTCTATCTGAAATGCTTTCCTTGAGTTTCAGCTGGAGCTAAATCTGTGGCTTGAAATCGCATAATGAACTGGCAGGGCCACAAAAGAATGAGCTCAAAATGGGGGGGTTTGGGGGAATGGAATCCTCTAATGAGAAAAGATTCCTCCACTTTACAACTTACTCACCGCGGGGAGGCCATTAAGAATCCTTAGAATAGAGTCGAATTCAGGCAGGTGGGTGGCGTGGCTTTTAGGTTAAGGGAAAGGGCGGAATGACGGATGGGTGGGGAAGGGGGTCGGAAGGTTCACCCGCTTTACAAAAGACCCCACCTTGCATAGTCCTTTACTGGTATCCACTTGGCACACAAAAGATGACACAGCTAATCCCCAACAGCACTTAATGAGCTACAAGCTTTCTATTTTGCTCAGACAAAACATTCTTAGCACTCCAATCACTGGCCAACACTTTGTGCTACCCAGGCTGTTGAAACTCTACATGGCCATTTTCTCTTTTCAGCAGGCCTGTGTGCGTGCTTGGATTTTCCCCCCCTTTGTCAATAGTTGTACTTAATTCCTCTGGTTCACTGCCCCTCTCTTACCTCACTCACCCCTCTTTTGCTGAGAGAAGAACATGTGTAAAGGACATCTGTTGTCCCGAACATGCACTTTGCTTTCCATGCATCTGTCTTGTTCACTTTACTTTCTTGTAAATTAATTCAGTTCATGTATCTGATTTCTGCCTTAATCCCTGGGACATTTAAGAAAGTTGGATAGTCTAGTGTAAGATTAAACAATACAGTGTATGTGACTTCACAAGTGCAGCGGCATTTTTGGCTATTAGGGAGAATTCGTTTTGGCATATATAATACTGCACCAGTTTCAGTTACCATTTTGTCACTGATGCCTCAGAGCATAAGGACAGAGGTTGTCGTCTTTCATTCTTTATTACAAGCTTATGTTTCAGCTCCTCATGACCCCAAAAGTGGGTAGATCGAGAAAGCGGAAAGTAAATCACAAAAAAGAGAAGTTATTACCCAGGCTCCTCTCATGTAAATATGTTTTATTTGCTGTACTCATCTGGATGCAGAGACGCAGCAGATAACTGTAAAAGTGTGAATAGTGTGTTATTTACAAGCTTTTGGGGTCCAATTTAAGCAGTGTCATGTACTCATGCTCGGGGGACATCTTCAGGGCTGTCCAAAAGGTAACAATACCACCCGAGCAGATCACTAATCACATCATCTCTTTCACCCACAGGGGAGGACTCGTGACCCAGTTCTGCTTCCTACAAGAGGCCTCACCCCTTCCTGAACAGCTGACATTTAAATGCTGAAGGCACAGAAAGTTAGCATTTAATTTAGAACCAACGTTGAGGAAGGCAGCTCGTTCTCAACCGCTTATTTTTGGCATAATGCCATTTTTGCAGCTGTGTGTGCCCTTTTCTACCTTTTGTCAGCAGCAATTAAATGGAGTGAATGTCTGGTACCCAACCCTTATTACATTTAACGTTAGTTCTTTTAGCTTACATTAGCAAAATTTTCCTTATGTAGAATCTTCACAACATGGACTGTTTCAAAAGTGTCCCCAAGGGTGTTACTTCAGTAGTTGAAATGTTTACATTTTTGTATTTTTTTTTACATTTGTAAGAAATGAAATAAACCACCATCAACACATATGCTTGGTAGGCACTTGTATTGTTGTTTTGTTTTACTATTTGTGATGCACATTGATCTACATATTTGAATCCAAATGTGCAATGTAAAATTGTTGTTGTGTCTGTGATGTTTTTTCTTTGGGTGCTCGAGTTCCAGATTAGGTTAATTGTTACCCATTAAAAATTTGCAGATTTGCTTAATCTAGTTTAGGGCGGTGATTGGTCAGAGTCAATCCCAGCAGCACTGGGAAGAAGTTTGGGAACAGCAAATTGGACGCAAGTCCATTGCCGGGCCCACTCATACTTTCACTACTTACCAATTATCCGAACGTGCACATCTTTGGGAATTTTGGAGAATATTAGAGATGCCATTGGAAAACTCATGCTGACTAGAAAGTAAGAGAATAAGCAAAGTTCATAAGGGCAGCATGTTATTCAGACACAGGATGCTAGATCTGTAAAACATCACTGTGCTACCATGAGGTTGGGAGTGTACACTGATTGTATGTATTGCCGCACCCAGCACACAACAAACCACCTCAGTATCCCAAATTAGGACCTGAGCACAGCTGTACAATGGTGGACACCACAGCACCACACTAGTTTGAACGGAACAGTGTGAGTTTTTTTTACAGTGGCTGGAGTATCAATCCTGCCACCAAAACCCAAGTTTTTCCCTGCAAGTTGCAGTTTAACGTCATACCTGTGCTGCTGTAGCTTGTCTGAGTGTCTCTGATTGCTTCTTGTGCACATGCTGTAGTAAGATCTTTGGGTGTCTGAAAGACCATCTGTGACTGGTAAAGCTTCCTCATTATTTGAATAACATTTTTCCTGTTTCATTTGCTCTTCTTTGGGGTGTCACACTGTTTTTAATAAATGAACTTTGGACTTCTGAGATGATGAGCCCAGACTCTTGCCTGAACCTACATTGAATTACATTTATAAGGATGAATATCAGACAGATAGACATAATGCTTTCTGTCATGTACTGTTCTTGTGAACTTTTGTCGGCCGCCTTTTGTTCTGTTAATTTTAAGCCTCTAGGAACTTTTCAGGAAACACCTAACCTTTGGTTGCTGTTAAGGTAAGTTTTCAAAAGGTTTACTGGATTGTTTCTGTGAAAGGATGAGAAGCAATAATCTTTTATTTTTCTGCCTTCACTATTGCTCAGTTACAATAAGACATTCTTTTGATGTTAGTATTATTGCTCTGCAGCTTTCCTGTTAAAAATCTTTTTGGAAATCCATTCATTCATCCCATTTTGCAACACGCTCCACTCAAAATTAAACATATACATAACAGAGGGTAATATACAAACAGAATATAAACATGAAACCATTTGTATTGACTATTCTATGTTATGTGTGGATATCTATAGTAATATTTCTATATTATCTAAATAGTTTTGAATCATGCTCTGTGTAGTGGGAGTACAAACTCTCCTGAACATTTAAAATAGTTTTTCCTATGTGTCAGTCTCGTTTTATATTTAGTATAAATTCTTAAGGAAAACTCAATGCAGAATCAATAAAAATTCTAATAATGCACTTGATTTTCTGTAACATTTATGTAAATGGAAGGAATAAAGTGCTGAGGGGGACTCCTGTAAACTGGTGGTCAATTCTTAATATTTAAAATCTTATATAGAATGTGAAACAAAAATCACCTCCTCTTTCAAAAAATGTTCAAAGTATCTTTTCCTTCAAAAAGATAAAATGTTCCGCTCTGAACTGTAAATCTAATTGAGACAACTCTTTAAAATGTTTTTTGACAGTGACATAATCAGATTGACTAGCAGCAGTGAAGTAAAGAAGATCCAGCAGACATCCACCTCCCTGCTATTTGTTAATCCACAAAAGAGGCACGTTTCTTCTCCGAGCACGCTTTATTTGACATGGGGGTGGAGCACAGCAGGAAAAGAAGGAAACTTCATATTGAGTCAACTGTTAATCATCTTACCGGAGTGCTCTTTGGTCAGTAATACAATACAATACAACATTTTCTCTGTCCTTCTGCTTTAAAATACAGGTTACCCTTAAGCTCTCAGTGGGATTCCTAGTCTCCTTTTACTGCAGGACAAAGGCAAACTCTTTAAGTTTGTAATAGGACAACTGACTGACATATATTACTATACTCACTTACCCTGAGGAAAGCTCAGAAAATATTTCAACTTAAGTGTTAGAATTTAAATTATTTTTCTTTATGTCGATACTGTTTCATATCACTCACTTTTAACAGATGCCCTTTCTTATGTCAAGCCAAATTAATACTGCTTAATTTGCACTTCATCTTTTTCAGATATCTGAAATTTATTTTGAGATATTATAAAAAATCTTCCATATTCTACAATATCTAGAATGGATTTTTAAATACATAAAATGCATTTCGAGACATTTAAGAAACTTTTCTTATGTTACTTCATTTTGAAATATCTCATATTGGTCTACTGTTCATTTCTTATAAATTTTGTATTTCTTCAGTTGAATTTCCTGCCTATTTCAAGATATCTCAAAATGCATATATTTTAAACATGTAGCGTAACTTTGAGCTACTTTGGAATGCATTTCAGTACATCGCAATGGACAGGAAGCTTTCAGAAGCACAGAGAAACAAATTTAACATAAAAAACAAAATTCTCAAACCAGCTTAATCCAATTTACAGTTACAAGGGTACTGTACTTTAGATATCTCAAAATGATATTTATTTACATGGGTGGGCAAAAGCAGGTTTACAGTTGTTTGTATGGAAAAAGGTTATAATTGCTACACTTAATAATAATAATAATAAGAAGAAGACAAATAAATAATGCAATAATTAATAAATAAATAATAGTACAAGAATAAACTCTGTTTCCTGTACTCACAACTGTAAACCTACTTTTGTCCACCCCTGTATATTCTGAAATAACAAAGATATTAAGAACTTGATTTTAATTATCTTAAAAATAATTCTTGGATATCCTGAAACACATTTAAGGGATTTCAAAGCAAGGGAGAAACCTTTTTTAAAATGATCTGAATTTGAGATATCTAGATATGTACTTTCAATTTCTCAAACGTGAGTCAATCTGAAGATATTTGAAATGCATCAATTGTAAGTAACTGTCAAATCATTCTGAAATATCTCAGATGTATTTCAGATATCTCAAAGTGACCAGGACTCTATTTTAAAATATTCTGGAACAGATTTGAGATTTCTGAAATGTATTCAGAATACCCATATTAGATATATTAGCAAATACCTATAATTTATAATGTCTTAAAATGCATGTCCAAGATATATTTTGTTGCTCTGTAACTGTTTTTTGTGGAATGATGCATATTAAAGAGCAAAGTTAATAACAGACAGGGCAGTGTTTAACAAAGTTTAGATCAAGAAATGTGAAGATCACGGGAAAACTCATCAGACATATCAATATGAAGGTCATTGTAAATACAAGGTATTAAAAAATGCTTGTTTTAAGTCATAATGGTGTCACCTTGTCAGATACAATATGATTTACACTAACCTACAGAAGGCAAGCAGGTCTTGATAGGTGTCACTCCCGAGTTAACATTCCAGCATTCTTGCTGCTTTAAATGATAAACACGAGAGAGCTTTGTTGTCTAAAAGACAAAATCTCAAGAGACTCAGGGCTGACTATTGGGACATGTCTGTGTGAGACATCAGCGACAAAGACAGCTCAGTTTGCTGATTTTTCACAAGAAACAGTGTCAATGGCAAATTCTTCCCCTTCCACTACCTGTATTTCTATTCTGTTGGGAGACGTGCCTTCAAAGATCACAATGCCCTTATTCACAGGTCATATTTGGTTTAGTTTGACAAAACAGCTAACCAAATTCCAGCCATTCCCAGAAACTAGATCTGAATCAGAGGTTTATGGGAGATACTTGGGCCAGTCTAAGACTGGTATATTTAGTTTTCTCAATGAAGAGTGATTCCACATGCCATCAAGCAGAATTCCTGATAGTGGTAGATCTTAGGCTGTGGGTCATACAAGTTGACCGTACAGCAGCTGCTACATGTTGTTTCACATTGGTGCTTGTACTTTATCACCACCACTTGTGTAATACTGTATGTGTGAAAAGCATTGAAACACCTTTTTAACATAAGCTGTTTTCGTGGGTTAAAATGATTTTAAATATGATATGATGTCTAATTCTTAGTAACAAAATGAATCTGATTAAACATGGCACTTCTTCATGTATGTATTTAAAATGTTCCTACAATGTCCCAGCATGCTAATCTCAGGTAAAACAAACTTATGGAAGAATTAACTTTTTGTGTTGTTTGATCAACATTTTACTCTATTTTACTAACAATTATATGAACATGAGTTTTCTTTTTGACACCCACTGCAAGCCCAACCTACCTGGAAAGGGGTCTTTGTTTGAACTGCCTTTCCCGAGGTTTCTTCCATTTTTTCCCTACAAGGTCTTTTTTTTGGAGTTTTTCCTTGTTTCTTACAGAGTCAAGGCTGGGGGGCTGTCAAGAGGCAGGGCCTGTTAAAGCCCATTGCGGCACTTCTCGTGTGATTTTGGGTTATACAAAAAATAAATTGTATTGCATTGTGTTACACATTAGGCCAAACGTATGCAGAGTTATACATTTTTTACTATTTTTGCTATACTTTTCTTGCACTACATTCTTTTTCATGATTCTCTCACTGCTACAACCTAACACAGGAGAACGAGTGATGACCTATTGCTACTCCTCCTCAAGCTTCCCCAATATGTGAACCTGTTTTGTCACAACTGGCCATAGGACTTCACATTTTCTGTAACTTGGGAATCAGGTCCTTCTCGTGTTCACCTATCCTCTAATATGCTGTGGGAGCATAGGAAATCTACTCTCAGTTTGTAATTCTCTCTTCTGAATTAGTGCACAGGTCTGTTTGTCTTCAGTAGCTCAATAACTGACATGGTCTACCTAGTTTTCCATACTGGCATATAAAGAGTTCCTCTTTTCTACCATGTGATTCTATATCTTACTCATTTATTGAATTGCAATGTAAGCGCACAAAAATTTAAATAAGAGAAAGAAAGAAAGAAGTCTGATTTGAAGACGCATTTATTTTCCCTGAAAGCAGATGTTTGTAAACTATGAGAAAGCAATGGTTACACAATCTTGAAATGGGAAACCTGAAATTGGTGATTACTAACACCTAATCGCCTTTTCACTTCTCTTCAAACAATGTGAAAATATTTCCTCAAGAGGAAATAGCTGGGCATTTGCTTTCTTTTGTGTTAAGAAGTGGGAAGCAGGCAGAGGTTTTCTTTCACCTGGGCTGCTTTCTAACTCTCCTAATCTCTCTTCTGTTAGGATGACAAGAGGGCAAACCCTGAAACCACCTGTGAGGAAACACGGTTCTCTGGCTGTTGATCACATTCTTTGTTTGATTTTTTTTTTAAGAAAAGTGAATGGGATTGTTCCCTTTAGTCCACACCCCTCCTTGTACCACTCCCTTCTTACAAGACCGCAAAGACTGTCAATTGTTTAGCCGGAAAACCACAACAGCTTGATCTCTTGCTCTTATCATGTTTTAATACTCCTGACATTTTTCATAAGCTCAGGGCTATTTGTATAAGAGAAAAAAATAATGTTTTTCATGTTAAAGAAATAAGGCCCTTTGAGCTATTATTTTTTGAGTTTTTTTGAAAAGCAAAGACTTTTTCATAATAACAGTTTTGTTTCTGAAAGGTGTTCACCTGTTAAATTTCAGTTTTGTAAGAAATGGTATCAGGCATTCTCAAACTGCATAAGCTGGACAGAGTTTGTATGGATGGCATTATTCATACACAGTATGTTCTGTAAACTACTAAGCATATGTTTTGCGTGCCTTATAGTAGATGTAATCAGTAATGGCTTCCTATTAAATGACTTATTTAACTCCTCATTTGGAGATGTTATGGAAATTTGAAAAACCCAATGAAAATGTTACCAGTTTTGTGTCTCTATTTTGTCTTCTATTTCTTTCAAAAACAGAACCTTTATGTTATGTAACTAAAGCCTAAATAGCTACGCTGTGGGACTTAAAAGAAATATTTGAAAAATGTTCTGGCAAAGTAACAAGAAAACAATGTCTACAGAATGCAGAGTTATCAGCAAGTTTATTATTAAAGCTCAGGCTAATCTACCTTATAATAATGTGATTAATAATGAAACCTCAGTAAAACCAAATGTAGTTTATCAGTACTAGCACACCACACATAGCTATTGTTAATAAAGAAAATTATGGTGGCCCAGGGGAAGCACTGCTGCCTCACAGTAGGACGACCAGGGATTTGCATGTTCTCCCCAAGTCTCTGTAGGTTTTCCCCAGTTGCTACGGCTTTCTCCCACTTTCAAAGGACATGCAGGGTAGGTGACTTGACAACACTAACTTTGCCCTAGTGAGTGTTTGGTATGTGTGTGTTCACCCTGTGATGGACCAGAGATTTTTCCTGCCTTGTGGCCTATTCTAGTTGGGATAGACTGAAGCCCCCTCTCCTTCTACCCTGGTCTTCTTTAAATGGATTAGAAAATGTCATGACATGACATTTTACTGAGCTTCCACAAATTTCTTGTTTAGACTTTAGTACTAGTGTGTTGTACCGTGTTAGCCATTATAAATGTAGTGATAAGTCAAGCAAAATGACACCTTTTATTGGCTAAGAAGGGGCCTGAGTTGCCTCAAAAGCCTGCATATTGTATTCTTTTCAGTTAGCCAATAAAAGGTGTCATTTTTTTTAAACTTGGGTTTTTACTAATACTGTAAATATTATTTTAAAACATTCTAATGTTATTTCACGTGGTAGATGAATCTATGAATAAAAAGTGAATCCAAACAGCAAAAATGTGAATTACACCATCAAAAACTCAAAACCACTTAATCCAGAGAAGGGTTGTGAGTGATCAAGAGCCTATCTTGGTACTACAAGTTGCAAGGCAGGAACCAGCCCTGGATTGGGTGAAAGTCCATGACAGTAATCTGAATTATGACGTAAAAAACAAACAAATGTGTGATGCTCTTAATTTTCAGTTTGACTGTGCTTCACTGTGTGTTGTGGCTTTAAATGGCTTTTAAGCAAAGGATAGGGTGATGTTAATGAGTCCTAGGAAGAAGAAACTGTTTATTCACTAATGGCAACAGGGTATCAGGATGTGAGGAAATTAGACAGTAACTGTATTCATTTAACTATTCGATACCAAAACTTAATATGACTGAAGGCCTGCTTCTGTTGAATGCTATACTGATCCTTATTTTTGTATTCAAATGTTGCACTTACACTTCTTGCTCTCAACTTTCGCTTTAAATAAAAATAATCATATGGATTCTGATTCCAGTACCTGCTCAATGTAAACTTCTAGGTCACAGATTCAGATTCTTTTATCAATTGACCTAAGTAGCAAGCTGCTTTACTGTGTTTGAGGTATCAGTTACATCTTACTCTGAAAACATCCCTACTCAAAAAGTATAATGCACTACTGAGCTCACATCTAGAATATGTTCTTCTTATCTGGTGGGCCTCCCAATGTATACTTGCATATTCCATACATAGTTTGATTTGGTGTCACAAGCACCATATTTTGAAGGGTTGTTGGACATGTATTGCCAGAAAGGACAACATCCTTTGAATGCAAGAAAGAGTTCATCCACTGTAACATAAGGTCCAGGATTGTAAAATACACTTCTCTAAACCTCAGATTAGGGATTCAGGTCCTGCTAAGAACTGCTTATTTAACACTAATTTAAAGCTGCTACCAAGTATGACGATCCATGCTCAATGACCACTTGCTTAAAGTAACCTGTTCATTCAGCACAACCCTTCTGAACTGGTGTCTGCATGATAGCTGAACCTTAAGGAAAGACAGTGAGCTGCTTACATGAATTGTGCTAAAAGAGCAAATTTTAATGGATATATCTGGGAAAGTGAGCCATATTGACGGGGAAACAGGGTGAGTATGTAACTAAAAGCAAAAATAAAATGATTTTCTGTTATCTAAAAGGCTATCTCCCAAAAACAAACAGAGGCTCACATCACTCAGGCAAGCAAATAATAAAATTGATAAAGGTATCATATCAATATGTAGAAGCCAAAGGACAAGCAAAAACTCAAAAACCAAGTGTAAATTATGCTCACAAAATCTCAAAGGAATATCTACACAGTTCTCCTATAGCGGCGTAGGCTTAATAATAGAACATATCCTAAAACGTGCACTTTGTTTTTAATTCTAAATCCCTCACATCATGTGATTCCACATAACCAGTCCATGCCTGTCAGATCAGTCCACTAATGTGATCTCCTTCCAAAAACAGTGCTGCTGATGATGCCAAGTCTAACCTGGAAAACAGCAATTGTTTTCCTGGAATCTTCAACTTCAACCTGTCAACAAACAGACATGGCTGGTAGTTTCATTGGGACATATTAAGGGGAAGATGCAAAACTGTTACAAAAATTGAAGAATGACGAGAGAAATGGAGGAAGTAAGACAATGAAGAAAATGAGCTATCAACAGTGACTAAAGATGGAGAGAAAGAGATACAAAAGAATCCATATCTATGACAAATGAAGATATATCATTATGAGTGGTTGCTCAATTTCAAGTCCTACTTGCAAACCATGACCAACTTTAGCTTGAATACACACATATATTGATCCTCTATAGTGCAATATACAAATATATACAATTTTTTCTTACATTTTCTTTCTGTGAGAAAACCAATAAGCTCACTCTAATCTTGGATTGAAATAAGGACCTGCAAAGCTTTGTGCTGTGCTTTTAACTGTATATCGTTATGTTTATGTATTATAGTATTAATTTATAATGTTTGCAATTGAATTTTACCAGTGAACTTGTTACTGTGCTCTGAGCCTGCACTCAATGAAGAGCGCTGAACAAAATTGTACTGAATTGAACTAAACAGAATTGAATTGTATTAAATTTTTGAACATAAATAACTTGTCTTGCCATTTACAAATTAGCAGCCAAGCAATAATGAGATGCAAAATGAGCCAAAACATGACTAGCAAACTGTGTCCATCATACAGTATCTGAAAATAAAGCAAGATGAAGGTCTCAGGAGTGCTGATTTGCTCAGGTCCACAAAACATTTTAAAAGAACTCTTAGAAAAGAGAAAATTAACAATTTCAGAAATGTCTGCTAATGTACGATGAGAGCAGCAACAAGCTGTGGAATTAAAGAATGGGTTAAATTAACAAGAATTGCTGCTAATCAAGCAACTGGTTGGAGTAAAATTGGTTGGAGTTTGAGGCCCTGACTTAGTTGGTCTTCTGTTGGCTCCCTCATTTCACATTTCATTTCTGTTTGGGTGCCATTTAAGGAATGAAATAAAGCAATTCAGAGGAATGATGAAGAAATTCAGGGGAACAAATCTTAAAAAAGCAAGTCAATTAAAATTAATTCAAAAGATGTTAATTAGCAGCAGAAGCAGGTCACTAATTAAAAGGGTCAGAATGAAAACCTGCAGCCACTGCGGACCTCCAGGACCGGAGTTTGAGAACTCTGGCCTAAGGGGTCTATCTGTCTGCTACCTAACAGCTAGTGCTCGCCCCAGGAAGGCTGGATTCCACTAAAGTGCATTAGACTGAAAACCTGCATTTTTTTACAGAGAGATGGGCAGGCCTTTGTGAGCCACAAAATAGAACACACGTATGACATGACCCTCTCACTGAACCAAAAAATATTCACTTCTCATGCCATGCTAGAAGCTGGTCAAAAACTTCACCTAATTTACTAAATGACTAATAGTGTTCTTTATGCAGAATGGAAGAAAAAAGTCATGCATAACTTGCATACAACATTTGAACTTATTCTCAGATGCATATTTTCTTTACCTCTTGTACAGGAAACTGCAGTCCAAGGGAACAGAGGTTTAGATCTGTCATCAGATAAAAACATTTTGAATTTCTCGAAATGAATCTGTGTTAACCTTGGAAGTCTTTCTCATAAGGATAGACTAATCAATATGTAAGATGCCTACTCAGATCTGAAAACGTATGCAGTTTGAGAAATGCAATCCACATCTCACAAAGCTTTAACTTTAAAGGAATTTTAGCTTTTAAATGCAAACGTGATAACTGACTAGCTTTGCTATCATCTTACAGCCTTATCACATCTCTACAAGAAACCATTGTTTTCTATTACAGAAAAGTTTTCTTATTTCATTTTTCTCATAATATGAAATGATGCATAGCACCAGCACAGTGAGCCCCTTGGAGACGAACGGTCTTTGTTCAAGCAAACAGCCGAGCGTGAAATCTAATTCCACATCTGCCTGTCTGTTGTACTTTTGTCTGCCCACTTGCATACCGCAGATTTGTTTTTGTTGCTTTCCGGCGGTCTGTGACACTACGAGCAACCCCCGGGATAAGTAACAAATGGAGGTTGCTTTAAAACAGACCACCTGTGCCAAGATGAGGTACTCTGACAAATCACAAGCCTTAAAATAATCAGCACATTCCCAACAGGGCACATGTGGAAACTGGACATAAGGTGTTTTGGACCATAGTTATAGAAACCAGAATGATACAGTAAACTGAAGCAGGAAAGAAAGCTTTGAATGTATAAACAGGGAAATCTGTTTGTTATTTAGAAAATGCTTGATGATTGCACACGTCATAGCATGCACACATCATAAACTGTAGTCAAAGACTGAGTGCTGGGGGACATCTCCATTTGATTATTTAAGCAACTGGGCTTGTTTATATGACCTTTACTTACAATATAAGAGATGTACGTTAGATTTATGTGCATGAATTACCATGGAGTTGTGCCAGTGTGCAGCCAGGAAATGAAAAGAGTTATTTTTTTCCAGCAAAAAATACAAAAAAAGGATATGTAAGATTAATCTCAACTGTGAAGCCTTCTACAGTTAAGTATGGGCAAAGAGAGATAAGAGTGATGTAACAAAGGGAAACAAAACATATAGATCTGTTATAGCTCTGCTAGCAACTGCGTCCTTGTACCTGTTTCTATGCTTTATACCTCCACCCCTTCATCCCCAGGGATGGCTTTCTAATTTTACCAGCTCTTCTCAGAAAAAGAAAAGAAAAAAAACTCAAAATGCTCTTCTCACTTTATGCTGTTAAAATGTTGCCAAGATTTGGGGATGTTAGAATATTCAGAATCTATTTTTGCACTTGCTTTTAATGTAAACTGTAACTTCATTTATAGCTTGTGGCATCACTATGCTGCCATTTTGTTTATTGATTTAAACTGTGGCCACTGCCATTTTTTAAACTTTTTAACATCAATATAAATAAAATGTATTATTATTTATTATTATCAACGGTTCCATAGTAATTAACAACAGGGTACAGTTGCTATCCCAAGTCTACCAGAAGTTGCAATGCCAGCCATCTTCATGCTGTCAATATCTGAGATGGGGACAAGCTGCCCTGGTGTCCAAGTTTCTGGATTGTCTTAATAGATCCAGCAACATTCTTTCAGCTAAAGGTGAATCACATACTCATGGACAACAGTGGAAATTAAAGGGAAGTACATTTAAAACTGAAGCCAGGAAGCACTTCAATATGCAAAGAGTTGTGGGACCCTGGAATAAACTACCAAGACATGGAGTCGCAGCAGAAACCTTAACAACCTTTAAGAAGAACCTCCATGAGATATTGGGAAAGCTTAGCTATTAGCTAAACAAATTGGCATGATAGACTGAATGGTCTTTTTTTGTTTGTTCTTATAAAATCCTTGTGCATTAGTTCATGAATAATATATATTTTTTCATTATTATTAAGGGATAACAAGAAGAAAACAGAAATAACAGTCAACAATTTGAAAAAAAACATAAGTAAGTTTTGAAATTATCCGCCAAAAATTGAAGTAAGGTCAAAAAAAAAAAAATCTAGAAAGAGGACTATCACACACAGCAACATAAAAAATCTAAAAGGTATTGTCAATTATTAAGGTCAGGGAGGCAACACACTGGATTTTTGCCATCTGACCCTTAACCAGTTTCACCACAGATTTCCTTTTGTTAGTATTGGGGGCTAGATGACCCATTTATCCATGCTGTAGAATTCAAGTTAAGGTAAACTGTAGAAGGAAGGTTTATAATAAGTGAAAAAGAGAAAGACAGAATAAGCAGATATCCATTGAGAAGCTAATGGGGATTTTTGCAAACATAATGCTTAGCGATGGCAGCCTCTGCTGGAAGGAAGACAGGAGAAAAGAGGAAAAAAATCTAAATGAAGAGGAGTATTTCAGGCAGAAGTGGTTTGCTAGAAGACAGAACGGAGAAATGACCAGGGGCAGCAGTTTGTGCAGAATGTCTAAATGGCTAAAACACATTGTCTACCATATCCTCTGGAAAGTCTAGTTAAAGCAACATTGGTTAGACCTTAAACATTAAGTGTTGACTGACTTAATAATTCAGTGAGTTTTTGTATAAGTGTGTAGTATCCACAAAGTAGAAAATATCAAGCAAACTTTAGTACCATTTAATGTACAAATAAGTATGGAACATGTTGCTTATCTTTTTTAACAGGTTGTAACTTGAGGTAGTAGTCTTGTGTTCTTGTTCAACCAACCTGGTAAATTTACTCAATACCTGCACTGAACTAGGAAATTAAGTAAAATACTTGTATTGTACATTCTGACATGTTTCTTTTGTCATTTCATTTTGTAGCATCCATGACTCTGCCTGTAAAAATGCCAAAAGAACAAGACATATATTTAGGATCTCAAACTTTGACACATCATACTGATTTCTACCCAATTTACCCTCATCAAGCTGACAAACACATACTTATCACCTATTTTGTTGTCTATCAATTTATTTCAACATACTAAAACTATGTTTTTGGAAACCCTGTAATTTATTCAGGCTCTATGCAGCTGGCGCAGCTGCCCAATACACGTTAAACATGTGTGATGGGACTAAAGTCTATGAGCCTGTCAACTTTGTTTTGTTTTTTCTCCCATAACACATTTTTAAAAGGGTCATGGAGCTTCTCCTCCAAATCGTTCCTCACAGACTCTTCTCTGGTGCATTTGTCCTAAGCACATTAATGCTTCTGATGGGGTACAGTACTTTATGTTAACCCACTTCATAAGAATGAGATTCATAATTATAAACATACATATTTTTTGTTGTGTAGATGTCTGAAGAACTAAAACAAAATTCTTTATGACTACAATTTCATGTTTTTATATACAATGGCAGACATAACCTAGACACTAGGAGAACCTGTATATGAAATCATATCAAAACCATAAACAGGAAAATGAAAACATAAATTACTTTGGACATGCAGAACACCCAAACTCTGGGGAAATCCAAAGTGTGACTTTGTCATGGGAAAAAATGTAAACAGAATGGATGTGAAAATTTACAAAATGGTGGTATTAAAATCTAATGATAGTGTATATAAAAGTGATTCACCTAAGGAATGGTGATTTCACTCTATGACAGCAGCTGTTGTCTCTGTGATCTGCAGTAATGTACGAGTGAATCACACTTTACATGGACTAGGTCACTTCTTCCCACAGAGTCATGCAGTTATGATCTCATTTTTACTGGACTGAATGAAAAACTCTGCAAGATTTATGGTGGAAGAGCGTTTGAACACCAGTTCAAGCTCACTATGCACCTATGATGTCAATTCAAGCAGACAACACTCACGGCTGAGATAAAAAACTACAATTAGCCTTTCACATTACTTCATCTGATGGGATGAAATGCAAGAAAGGTCTTTTTCAGGAGTATAGCAGTTGTAAATTTTCTTTTAATTAAATGTTAATTGTTAGATAAATGTAGATAGTGTTTCAGAAGCAGAACTCCTGGTGGACTGCCAACCTCTTGGCATTCATTTATTTATTTATTTATTTATTGCACAGTACAGTTTTTCATGAATGAATCATCTGTCCAACTGGATGATCACAAAGAGTATTTTTGAAGAGTGTTCAGTATATTTTTACACAGATCTTGAATATCTGAATAGCTTATTATGCTTGGAGTTTTAACTTTGTGTTTCATCAGGAATGGCCACATCACCTGACTGTGAAATACATGTCATGTGTAATGAATTATTGTGAATACAGTACAGATGAACTTTCTGAATCTACTGCAGAAAGGCGATGGGGCTTCTCATTAAAGTTTCATGAAAAAATGGTTGTTAGATTTGTCTTATCTGGTAAAATGAACAATGCTGGATTAGTGTCTTTTCATTAAAAGGCAGCTTTTTAAAACTGTAATTTAAACTATTTCATAACATTTTGTGGCTGCTGTATAACAGAGAACAATAAGATGGTTTTAGCATTAAACTCTTTTATAGAGATCAACTGAAATTAAATAACATATGCATCACATAAATTACACTACAGCTCCCAGTGCTCAAAATATAAGCTTTGTGGTGGCACCATGGCACTTGTGTCGCCTGTAGCCTCACAGTTTCAGGGACCAGGCAATGTCTGTACAAAGTTTACAAGCTCTCCCTGTTTCTGCCTTGATTTTTTTTGCCAGGTACTCGGTATTTCCTACTACGTGTCAAAGACATTTGTGTTGGGATAACTGTTGATTTCTACATTTCCTCTGTATGACTGAGTGTGGGTGTCAACAGTGAGAAAAATAAGCTTCTGAATTTGCTTTGTAGTCTCTTGCAATACACATGTGGACTGCCTAGCAATTGCCAAATTTGTTTAGCCTTGTTGAATAACACATATTTGCAACTACACAAAGTTTTTGGACTAGTAATAATTACTTGTAATCATAAAATTAAAAATACTGACCCATTCCAACTCTAAGCAATACAACACAATATAAAACTGAAGCATACTAGTTTGTACAAAAAGACTAAGCAGCTAAACAAAATGAAACACAACGGCTAAACAAATTACACTACAAATTTTATCTGATATTAAAGGAAAAGTTTGGTATTTTTCATGTCAAAATTATTTCTTCACAAACATGGTATATATGCATCAAAATTGTGTTCCAAAATCCAGCATTGTCTATAAATTAAAATATATATATATATATATATATATATATATATATATATATATATATATATATATATATATATATATATATATATATATATATATATATATATATCTGGTACTTTAGAATGGAGGCAATGGGGCGGAAATTACCACCAGGAAAATAAAAGCCTAATACAAGAGGCCAATACATCCTCTTTGAGTTTCAATGAAAGGAAAGAGTTTTTGATGCATGTTTGTGACAACCAAAGGAAACTGCAAATAATCATTCTATCATTTAATTGTTCTCAAGGTAAGGATACGTTTTCTATTCACTTGTGTGAATCCTCTCATAAACACGGAAGTAAATCAAAACAAAAACAACCACGTGGCATGAAAAGTTCACTGTGACTTTACCTTTCAAGAGGTTATTGCGGATGACTACAAGTGCTGAGGTAGCAGGCACGGCTGAATCTCATAATATTGGTGTTTTTATGTTCCAAAATGACATGCATAAGCTATTTATAATGTGTGTGTAATCAATAAAATGTGGATCAATACTCAACAAATAATTTGAAAAATGGATGTATTCAGTAAGTTTTAAGACTTTACCTGTACCCCATTAATTCCAAAGTAAAATGCCAGTGCAGAAAATGCATTTTTAAAAATTCATAGAAAATGCTGGACTTTGGAACACAATTTTGGATTGCAAATGCATATATGCCATGTTTGTGAAGAAATAACTTTTACTTGAAAAATACCAAACTTATCCTTTAATTTTGTCAATAAAATAATAATTTACTTGCATTCTTCTGATGCACATCTCTCACTGGGTGTTGTCTGGCTCCCTGTAGACCATCACCACAAAGGAGGATGGTGTGGACCTCATTCTCTGAAGACTTCTCTCAGCATAGCTCCCACATTTTAGCACACTGCCTGCACGCACATCACACAAGACATGTGTGGGGCTCCTTCATATCAGACTGTTCATGATGTTATGAATACTTTTGCATTTTAATTACATAACAGGAGCATTATTTTTATCTCACTTTTTAGTCAATCAGTCATTGTCCAACATGGTATAGCCTAACACAGGGTCATGGGGGTCTGCTGGAGCCAATCCCAGCCAGCACAGGGCGCAAGGCAGGAACAAATCCTGGGCAGGGCGCCAACTCACACACACACACCCACACACACCAAGCACACACTAGGGACAATTTAGGATCACCTATGCACCTAACCTGCATGTCTTTGGAATGTGGGAGGAAACTGGAGCACCTCTCACTTTTTATTTTAAAGAAAATAGGATGTTCAATAAATATGGTTGAAGAAAATAAGGTTTGAAACAAATAACATGGTGACATAAATGTATTATTTAGACAGATGGCTTTGTGCTAAACTGTGAATATGATGCTCTCTAACCCTTAGCAGTACATGATCATGTTACATTGCGGCATGTAGCCGCATCTTTCTTTGTAATAGCTTAACCATTTATTCTTGTTTATTCAAGATTTATTTAAAAACCCATGCTCTACTAAATATTATGGGACCGTGCTTGTTGTCAGTGACCCTAGTCAAAACTGGAATGGATGGTTGGCACTTGTTTTGGATGCCATACAAAAACTGATGGTGATCACTCTCCAGAAATGCTTTCCTCACTTCTTACTTGGCTGCATTCTAAAAGCACAAGAACATTTGTAGTTCACCTATACATACTGTATGAACTATGGAACAATAATTGTCAAATAACAAAAGAGCACCTCATTTGCAACTTGTAAAACTACCGTTAGCAAAGTAGTTGGCACTTGTCCCTTATGGATTTAGCGACCTGGTTTAAATCCCATACCTGATGAAAGGCTGTATGGAGTTTGCATGTGCTCCCCATGTCTTTGGAGGTCTGTTCCTCTGTGCATTTATCTCATATTCCCAAAGATGTAGAAAGTAGGTTAACTGGTGATTCCAAATTCATCACTCGGTATGAGTGAATGGGTCCAATTTTACAGTCACCAAACAACTTACTTTATATTCTGTGCTGTTTTATTGCTGCTGTGATTGCATGTGCTCTGTCATAGGTTTGCCATAATGCAGGCACCGTGCATAGAGTGGTATAGATAAGCATTGCCGCACACCCTAACTTGTTTCAGTTTGAATATTTTGTTGGTTTGATTTTGCCACCAGTTGGCCAGCAGCTGAATATTATTTTACTTGGTAACTACTAAAGTTTTCATCATTAACTGTGTCACAAAGCCCATGTGAAGCTGGTTCTCAGTTTTATGCATTAAAGTGCTGTTGATGTTTGGGAGCATGAATAAAGATATGTAGAGCACCAGCTTATATTATTTACCAGATGATACCCAAAGCATCTATTGTTACTCAGGAGTGTATACTGCTAAGGCAGTCTGAAAAATGAGTGCCACCTTTAATGGGAAATAATTGGTCGAAACAATCACGGCATGACCATGTTACAAATCAGCTGGTTCACATAACTTTAAACTTGCTTTATAGGTCATTTAGCAACCTAAGACATTTTAAAATTATTTTTCAAAACAAGAGATGCAAACTTGCATCACAAATCTTTTTTCACTTGTCTAAGTAAGGGTGCATCCCAACGCGCTTCTGTCCTGTCAAGAGTTTCCTCTTGGTTTGCACGTGATGCTGCCTAGGTAGGCACAAGCTTCTTGTGACCCTAACCAGGAAAGGAAGGTTATAAAATGAAGGGCTGTTATTGAATGTTTCTATAATTTATAACTAAAACATTACATCTGTCCACTTGTTACATAAGATTATAAAACTTTTCTATTTTCTATTGCACTTTTAAATTTCCACAACACTACCTGGCACTTGAGAGCAATTTTTTTTTATTTTTTTTACATATACGCATATTATAAAGTGCATTTGGAGTGTTATGTTTGGAATGCCTTGCTCTGTGGCACACGCAGCAAGTGGGAGTTTGATTGGTGCACTGCCAGTCCCATTGTATAGATTGATCTTAAGGCCACATTGCTTATGATATGTAACAATATACAGTTCATTATAAAAGTTGTGACATTCAAAGACTGCTGTATTCTGTCAAGAACACTATATGATTCAACGAAACAAAAAAGTTATGTTCACATCACTTTGCAGAATGTGAGGACTGAAAGGATTTTGGATTCCAAGTCAATCAATCTCTCATCTGCTGAAATACTGCATTTAAAATACAATGGCTAAATCCTGCCTTGCTGAAAGATGATGAGGTGGAAAACACAGGGTTATTACTGTCGGTTTGCTGCAACACCCTCTGATCACAGTGCAGCGGAAGAAGATGCACCTCCTGTCCTTTCAAAGAGGCTTTCAGCAAACAAAAGCACTCGGTGGAAACTCTGAACAAAATGTTCAGGTCTGCAGATGGGGGCACTTGAGAACGAACCGTGTCTCCTTTTTGAATCAGCAGCTAAAGCAGGTTAAGACCCATCCTATTGAATACAATGGCCATCATGTACAAATCTAACACAGTAATATTTTAGACAAGGGCTGCTATTATAGTCAGAGGAGTAACATTACATTTAAGTGTTTGTTCAATGAGGGCCTTTCACACTTAATAAAGAGAGAAATCATCTATAAGGCACCACTTATTTACATAAATAAATGTAGATATTTTAATTGAAAGCCCAAGAAAAAGGTCAAGCAGTAGCAGAAAAAGTACACAAATGTCCCTTACTCAGCTCTCTTGGTGCCTTGCTTATGAAAAACATTGCTACTGTGATAAACCTTCCATGTTAAATGATTATGTCTCCATGTAAAAGCCAGTCTAGTCTACAAAATCCTCTGTAACGTTGACATTTACCGGTAATCTAATGCTTAGTTAAGTAGTGTGATGTAGTGGTTAAGGCTTTGGACTTTAAACCGTAAGGTTGTCAGTTTAAATTCTGCTACTGACGCTGTGTGACTCTGAACAAGTCACTTGACTTACCTGTGCTCCAATTGGAAAACCAAAAGAAATTGAACCAATTGTATCATAAAATGTTGTAAGTCACCTTGGATAAAGATGTCAGCCAAATAACTAAATGTAAATGTTATAGAGGTAGTCACTACATATTATAGGATCTCAGTTTGCTTCATTATGTGATCATTTGGTGTACTGGAAACTGATATATTGAAAATGTTTGGGTTCAGCTGTGCAAGGCTACATAAATATGTATTAAGATTATGCATCACAAATAATGTAAAGCAGAAAGACAACAGTTAGAACTACTTCTCTTGCAACACCCACATGATGGTATGTAAACTAATGAAGTATGTTATACAAAACTTTTTTCTGATATCCAAGTCTGACTAAAAAATCTCTTACCATGTCAGAGGTGAATTATCACCTTTTCCTTTTGCC
Source organism: Polypterus senegalus (assembly GCF_016835505.1). Taxonomy (NCBI): domain Eukaryota; kingdom Metazoa; phylum Chordata; class Cladistia; order Polypteriformes; family Polypteridae; genus Polypterus; species Polypterus senegalus. The sequence continues at coordinate 187,829,752 of NC_053157.1, forward strand.
AATCATATATTGTCCTCAACTTGAAACTAAACTTGACCTCCTGTCAAAGGCACCTCTCGACTGTATTATCCCACTTGCAGATGCAGACGGTAATCAGTGGGGTTGCTTTCTAGTGATTGGCTCCTTCTGACACTGTAGCCATGTGCTAACATTCTATTTCTAACAATAAAGAGTCCATCTTTGTACCTTAAACACAAGTAGCTAGGATTCTCCATTTTGGTTCACAGTAAATGCATTATTTCCGAGATACTTTCAACTAAGATGGTTCTGCCAAGATACTGGCCTATGACTCTCTCATGATCTAATGGCTCAGTGTTATCTTATAAAAATGTATTGCAAACTGCTTAATAGACTGGTGACAAAGAACATGTGTAAAGAACATACATTATACCTTATAGCCCACTTACTTAGGTCTAGTCAACTGACCATCGACTCTCTGATGTTAAAATCATTTAATAATTTTAAAATACTTTGCTCTATATCCATCTACAGACCAGTATAATCCAAATGAGGGTCACAGCCCATCCCAGCTGCATTGGGAGAAAGGCAGGAACCAACCCTGTATAAGTTGTAAAATGAATTTGTCTGACTTCATCCATCCATCCATTATCTAACCTGCTGTATCCTAACTACAGGGTCACGGGGGTTTGCTGGAGCCAATCCCAGCCAACACAGGGTGCAAGGCAGGAAACAAACCCTGGGCAGGGCGCCATCCCACCGCAGGGCACGCACACACACCCACACTAGGGACAATTTAGAATTGCCAATGCACCTAGCCTGCATGTCTTTGGACTGTGGGAGGAAACCGGAGCGCCCGGAGGAAACCCACGCAGACACGGGAGAACATGCAAACTCCACGCAGGGAGGATCCGGGAAGCGAATCTGGGTCTCCTAACTGTGAGGCTGCAGCACTACCCACTGCGCCCTCTGACTACATGATTTTGGAAATTCTTAGCCAACTGTATGCTGTCTAAAGCATTAGACTCTATTAGTGTTTTATTTAAACTGTTTTCTTAAAAATCGCTCGACTGCTTCTTTATGACACTTAAAAAGATCCTGGTAAGAACGAGAACACATGCAAATTAGCTGCAAATGAATTGTTGATGCACAAACCAATTGAAAACCATTCTCCCTTCCAAAATGTTGCACAGACAGCCGCAAAAATGTTGGTTACATATATTGTACCTCATAAAGTTTTTTATGAGGAAAGTAATTACTGCCAAAGTCTTCTAGCATTCCTCTAGTGTGAAGTGTTTTTTTTTTAATTATTTTTTTATTCATGTCTAAAGAGAAAGCCATTGATGTAAATATAAACAGTATAACTTGTCAATGAAAGGGCCTCTTAAGAAGGGAAATGCTATAGGTGCATTTCAGAACAGAACGTTAAGTACTCTAAGTAATTGTGCATCATCCATCACAAACAGAAAGATGAACAGAACTGGATGGAAAAATGAAAATCTAAAACATTCAGATGTTCTGCCTGTTCAAATTTGCAAAACAGATCCAAAATTTAAATGATATTCTAAAAAAGTAACAAGTATAGTGAATATCTAACAAATTAGCACTGCCTGTGGAAGACTATCTTTTTCATGGCTGATTGAGGCTCATACAAGTTCATTTGAACAAGACAATGCTGGGTGAGCTTTATACCATTTTGTGTCTGGGCCAACTTACTATTTTTCCTATGTAGTGACCACAGGTTTTTCCAAAGGTATGAACGTTGCATGTTTGGAAATTCATTGATGGAGTGCTGGCACAAGACAAGTAAGATCAACAAAATGTTTTTGAGCCCACCATACAGCTAAGGATCAGTGATTACTAGCACATGCCTATAACTTTGACAGAATTTTTAATGGGCATGTGCACTTCATAAAAAGTCTGACTGTCGTGCACTAAGGATACTAATGCTGTATTAACAATAAGTGAAAGAACTATGGGTGCAACTTTTAGGATCATGCAGTACAGAATATTGCAATTTGAGTTAAATACATTTTGCTCATTCTACTCACCTCCATCTACTTCAAAATTCACCAAAGTCATAGTTAACTCAGACAGTTTGAAAGTACTGCCATTTTATTGAGATGGTGCTTGAACTTACTAACAGAATGACAGCTCCCTCCCACCATGTATGTAATTTTAGGTAAGGAAATAAAGATTCATATAATCACTGACAGAATGCCAGTACATTGCCTGGCTCTTCTCTTCACTCCTTCTAGTCATTTGTCGAAAGGCTACAGGGTGCCACAGATGCAATCCAGATGGCCCATCCTGAAGCCATTCATTCATCCATCCATTTTTAAACCACTTAATCCTGCTCAGAGTCTTCCAAAACTACAGGAAAAAAAATACCTTTGCTTCTTGTTTCGGCCAAACATTGCACAAATATATCCATCCATCTGTCCATTTCCAATGAAGAATTCAATTTGGTCACAGCGCTGGCAACGCTTCCTAACAGCTGAGAGCGGGCACATGTGGGACTACACTCTTCAAAAGATGCCGATTTATTAGAGGGCACCCACACTCCTAGCCTAAATTTAGTTTTGGCTCAGACAACATACATAACTTTGGCAGTGGGATAAAAACAAAAAGCCGGAACACCAAAGCAGAAATAAATTTCTCACTGAAAGTGCTCAGTTGCTTTCTTTTTAAATACTAATTTAAATAGTCCATTTTCTTTAGGTGCCCAACAGACAATCCATGGACCTAAACCATCATCTTTAATATTTTTAGAGCAAGAAGGGTTGCCTGAAACTGATATTCAACATCTCATCATCAGAGACAATGAAGCTGTTCACCTTGTGTTTTTGTCCCTTGCTATATCTACTTCTCCATTTTGCTCTTGCACTGGCTATTCACTATTGCCTGAAGCCCACTGAAAGCTGTGGTTTCGGCTCTGATCTTAACTCCCTCCACTCTTTTCTTCTGTATATCTTCTTTGACAAAGTCACCGTTTTGCTTCAGTGTACAAGACACACAGTACGGCAAGGGGGAATCTGGGTAAATGGGTTCTTTAGTTTTATTTGCATCTAGCACACCAATGTTTTTGTGTCCTTTTTAGAACCAATGGCAGTCTGGTCAGCCTGTATACAAGTATCCCAGTTTGGAACTTTGAAAATCTGGTCACCCTAGTCTATAGGTGACTATTTAGGAAAGTAACACAGGCAACCTGTGAATCAACAGTGAAATGAAAGCAGTGCTACACAGCGGAAGATCTTGACACCTGAGAACTTGAGCCTATTAACCCATACACAAAGGAAATAAGAGGATTAAAATATGATATTTATGCCAACACCTGGAGTTTACAGGAATCAAATTCAATTTCACACCATAAGCTTCACTGGACAAAAATGCAACATTTATTGTTTGCTTCTTAAAAGTTATTGATTAACGCTGTAGCTGACTGACAGACATATTTAAGTGACAAGTGCACCTTAGAATTAAAAAACAAGCAAGAAGCAGTATGTGGAATCATTTTGCACATGTTAGCACTAATTAGACATTACATTCTAAGAAGAGTGGACCAAACCACATCTGGCTACATATATTTTCATGTAATTATTGGAACACCCTCTTACTACATCAGGCTGCTTAGCATTTATTTAATATACAGTAGCAGTAGTACTGTAGTAGTACTGTAGTAGTACTGTAGTAATAATAGTGGTATTGTCACGTGTAGAGAGTATAGTGGAATTTTCACTGCATGCCCTTCCAGTATGATACACGTTACCACTACCTAGTTCCATGATAAAGAGAAAGATGGACAGATATACCTGTATTGTATATACAGTATATACAGAGTACATATATATACATACACACCGGTATATATTCTGAATTTAACTGGACTGAACTAACAGGTTTGTTGTTTAAAATTGAATGTCTTAATTCTATACAACATGGTCAGTCTCTAGGGCATATGAACAATTTTATTAAATGATTATGGAAATGCAAAATATATATACTGTATTTACACATTTATATTTATTCAGTGAATAGGACACAACTTAAGGGCTTGTTGGCATGTTAACATGACACTTGTAGCCACAGGCTGGTACTGCCTTACAGTGCTTCTCCTCTCCTTCCATCTGCTATACAGTTGATTACACATGCAAGTAAGAATTTCGCTATACAAATAACTTGCTTCATGGATTCTATCTATCTATCTATCTATCTATCTATCTATCTATCTATCTATCTATCTATCTATCTATCTATCTATTTAATTGTGGTTCTTAAATTCTGACATTCTCTTTAGGATGAGTTTGCTTTTCTCCATTTAAGCCTATTCATTGCTGCAACATTGTACGTTTCTTCCAATCGGATAATATGCATGTTTAATACTTTTTTTCAGAAAAGAATTAATTTATTTTTAGTGTCCACTTTTTCCAGTACATTGGGGCTGAAATCTGTCTCAACAACACTGGACACAATGCAGGACCAATTCTTGACTGGGCCTAAGGCTAAGTCCACATCACTATGGTTTCATTGAAAAACAGCATTTTATTAATTAATTTATTTTTTATTTTATTGTTATGCGGTGGGCTGGTGCCCTGCCTTGGGTTTGTTTCCTGCCTTGCGCTCTGTATTGGGTGGGATTGGTTTCAGCAGACCTCCGTGACCCTGTAGTTAGAATATAGCGGGTTGGATAATGGATGAATGGATGGATTTTATTGATTTTATTAAAATCAAATAACATTCTATACAAATAACTCAAGTTTTACAAAAATCGGTTCGAAACAAATCAACCCCCACACATTGTTTTTGGAAGTATTTCCTCTCGCACTAAAACAACTGAAAATAAATATGAAATTCATTTAAAGCTTGCACATACCCACAGAGAATAACAGTGGCAAATATAAAACACAAAAAAATAGATTGGTTTGTATAGACTGACAATGAGGTGTAATTGTTATTGAGAGTAATGATAATGAGTATAAGATGAGCAAAGCAGCAGAGGAAATGTAATGAGAGGACCCGATAAGGGAAGAGCCACGTGATAAACACAAACTAACCAGACCTTGATTTGCATCTGAGTTTTTAAAATGCTGTTTTCACCCATCCACACTGTAATGCTGAGCTGGCATTTTTCAAAGGTCTAGGTTTTCAGGGGCTAAAAACACTAGGGTAGTATGAAAGAAAGTTACAGAGACTAATGTGGTAGTGTGGACATAGCTTATGTCATGCACAATCCCACGATCACTCATAGTTAGCTAATTTAAGGTGGCAAAACAACTTAATTTCCAAGGAAGCTGAAATACCTACAATAAATCTGTGCAAACACAAACAAGAATATGCAGGCTCCAAAAAAAAGTTTAATTCTGAGTCTTCTATTCATTCTGAAATTGTATAATATACCTCTCTACAGGAGCTTATCTAAACTTCACTGTGTTCAGTTTATATGTAATGTCTTGAACTAAGCTTTCACAGAGTAAATAACAGTATAAGATTTATGAGAGTGATTAAAATGCAATACAAATGACATTTTTTTTCACAACATACAGTTATGAATAAAAAGAGAAAAAAAAATAAGACACTATGGAAGCTTAAAAGCAGGAATCCATTGTTGATCAAAACACCACTTATAATGAAAACCTTCAGACACTATGGCCTTTGGAGACCAGGACTGGCACCCCTGGCTAATCTTAATGTAATATAAAAAGCTATAATGGTTTGCAGCCCCAGTCCAGGGGACTCCCCAGCTTAATGTGAGACCTCCTCTAACACTGACTTGATGTAATTCAATCATTATTTAGGAGACTGTTTTAAAACCTGGTGTCATTCAGGCTATACTAAATCAAGTATATGATTATAGAAACTAAATAACAGAAAACAAAACACACTTTACTCATTTATGTGGCCTTTTAATTTTGTCAGGCAGTATGAGTTGGATAGAATGAACATAAATACATACAATTCTGGTGAATTTGTTCAGACTACTTTATAAAGACTGCAAACATGAGGTACATCAGCTCCAAATTTAATTCAACTCAATAGAGGACTTGGACTGAAAAGGTCTTCTGTTTTGTGGGCCGTGATCTCATTTGGTTTCAATTAAAAATTGTGCATGGTTCCAAAAAAAAAATGTTGAAGAAAAAGGGTCTTTCAATTAGGATATATCAAGATTTAAAAATAATAAGACTGTATGATAGGGGTCTTGCAGCCAGACCCTGAAAATATCAAAAACACAAACAACCATTTAAAGTTAGAATAACATTTAAAATGGCAAATGTTTTTGTGGGTAAAAAAATGATATAAGACAAAGCCAGCTCACTCAGCTGCACTAAAAACTTTACAAATGCCTGCACACAGACAGTGGCCACGAGATAGCAACTTTATACAGTATTTTCTTAAAAGAGCAAGGTAAGGCTTTAATTTAAAAATCATCCCACTCGTTTGCTCATGGTTTTACACATGGACAATCTACTTGAAAAGTAAAATGTCAGCAACATCTCTTCTGTGCTTTATTAGGGTGGTACTGTTTCACAGTGGTTAGCTTGGCAGCCTCTAGCACCGGGACTGACTCCTGGCCTGGTCACTATTGGTGTGGACTTTCCACATCTCAAAATTGTATACAGTAATCCCTCCTCGATCGCGGGGTTTGTGTTCTAGAAACCCCCACAATAGGTGAAAATCAACAAAGTTAAAACCATATCTTCATATGGTTATTTTTTATATATTTTAAGCCCTTATAAACTCTCCCACACTATTATAAATATTTCCCGCACAGTTATACAGCATAAACCCTTTGTATTCTCTTAGATATTAGGTAAGATTCGTTGAAATTACGTATGTAAACACACTGTTTATATACAGTAAAACCTAAATGTTATTTTAAAGATATCAAGCGTCTCCGATATCACATATGTTATAGACATTACGACAGACAGGCCACCAGCAATAAATACGTACAATGCAAGAAAAATTGTATACAGTAAAATGTGTGTACAGTGACACTAAACATATGTACATGTACTAAGTACTGTACGTAGAAAATTAATTATGGTTATTCACCAACAATGACACGACGACTTGTCCGATAACGATGAGTTTAATTTTACTGCATAACAAAGTAGAGCGTTACAACTCTTCTAAAGGAGCCTCTTCAGGCGATTGTATAGCACTGCCATTGTTGTTTTTCCGGCAGTCTTCAATCCAAATCCCTAAAGCAGATTCCATCCGGACTACCGCCTTATTACGTCCACTTACAACTCATTTTGCGCCCTGGTTAAAGGACACTGAGGCTTTAGGTCTTATATTCTTTTCATCCTTTTTAAATAAAAAGAATTGTGGACTCATTGGTGCCGTAATGGCATCCTGCAGCGGTATAGCTGTTCCCTTCCTTCAACATATCCAAAACTTTTACCTTTTCGGCAATCGTTAGCATCTTCCGTTGGCGCTTGGGCATGGCCCCTGAAGCAGTAGCAGGAGCAGATCGTTTTGGAGACGTAACAAAGGGCTTGACTATGCACAACTATAAATACAAAAGTTAACTAGACTTCCTGGTTAACACAGCGGAATCGAATTCGGCGCTCCGTTGCTGAGCCAATCAGCACACAGGAACTTAACTGCACGCTCTGATTAGGTAGCTTCTCAGCCATCCGCCAATTGCGTCCCTTGTATGAAATCAACTGGGCAAACCTACTGAGAAAGCATGTACCAGAAGTAAAAAGACCCATTGTCCAAAGAAAGCAGCGAAAAATCTGCGTTATATATTTAGATATGCTTACATATAAAATCCGTGATAGAGTGAAGCCACGAAAGTTGAAGTGCGATATAGCGAGGGATTACTATATGTTAGGTTGATTGGTACCTCTAGATTTTTTAATTCTATGGGTTAGTTTGGATGTGTCGTCCTATGGGATTGTGGTTTGTAATATTCTAGGCCTAACTCTGGCCTTATGATGAGTACTCTTCTGGATGACTTCATACTGGAGAAAGTGCAATTTCAGATAATAGATGAATATGTGGATGATTTTTATTATAACTAACTATATGCTAACTAAGCATGAGTCAAAAATCAGTCGAAAGGTCTGAGATTGCACACATGGTGGACAATCTTGGACATGTTCTCAAACAATTTAGTCCATGGAAGGTAATAAGCAAGTTAGGTCTTTTTAACTCAAAAACAATGAATTTCACATTGTTGTTTTCTTCCATAATACTCATAATCTTGGGTGATCTGTATTTAGAGTTTAAGTAGTTTGTATAAAGGATTAATTAAAGTATCTTTTTCATTATTAATAAGCCTTTTTAAATTCATCTTTATTCACACTTTCACTTTCTCTTTTGGGTGTGTAACCAACAAACTGACCGATCACACGAAAGCCAAACTGACTAATTAGATTGCTGCAAAGGAATGGACTAATGCACAGACCATATTATTTTATTATATAGTTGATCCTATTAAGCTGTTTACTGTTTTACATGTGCTACATTAGCTCAAACTATTCTAAGTCATGCAGCCAAGTTTTATTTCCATCAATAGATAAATAAATAACATAATCCTCAGATCTGCAATACTTCTTCTCACAATACCATTCCCTCAAATTTTATTTTTTTTTAAATATGGTTTTAGTTCACCATGTGACAAACATGTAATTCGAAGTTAATGGCAATAAAATGAAGTAATCCAAGTTAAAAAAAGTAAAACCAATATGTTAAGAAATTATTTATATAATCTATTAAATAAGTAACAGAACAAAGTTGAACATCTAAAATTTACAGTTGCACCTTTTGTAATCCAGAAAAAAAAAAATAGAAAGTGGTAATCAAGAAGACATCCTGAAATATACTGTATATTATTATTTTTGGATAAGCCTCCAGTCAATGAGCCAAGAGCTGCTGACTTTCTGAAACTGCCGTTCAGTCATACAGTATAGGTGGGCCAATCCATAGACCTTTTGTTCATTGTCTTTATTTGGCATGTATAATTTATATGTACAGTAGCTGCATGAACAAGGTGCACTTTCCCTTCATGCTTTTACTTTGAATGTTTTTCTGCCTAGAAATTCTTTACTGAGGATATATTTTTATTGTGAATAAAGGCTGAGTTTTCATTTTGTGCCCAACTGCAGGTTATAGATCGACTGTTGCGTAATAAATGTTATTTTAGTATGCAGCCCAGTAATGACACTAACTGGCTAAGCAATGTAGAGTACAATTCCTAAGAAAGTTAAATCTTGAACAGCCTTCCCAAGGTGCCAAGTATGGTACAATAATAACATTCAGATGTATTGCTTTTACTTAAAATAATAAAACTGGCAAGGACGTCTCACAGTTTCAGCTCCAGGGCTCTTGGTTTGATCCTTGTGATATTGATACAGTTATAGGAAACAAGCACTCTGTGTGAAGGTTGCACATTCTCCCTATACTCAAATGAAGTTTTTCTCTTTATCCAAAAAATGTGCTGGACATATGCCATGGGCTAACTGGTTTCTATAAATTGGACCCTGGAGATATTAGTAGCTTGCATGGAATAGGATCACATTCAATGCATGGTCAAACATTTTAGCCATTAACAAATGTATAATGTCATTTACCATGTATGTCTACTCTAGTAATATCACTGAGGTAGTGCAACACAACCTACAGAAGTCAGAAATACTATAAAATCGAGGCACACACATTTTTTAACAAAAAGCAATATTTCTCTGACATGAGTCCATTAACAGTTGGACTTTCTAATATTATATATTTGTGTCTTACATTTTCATACAATGCAGTGAATAGTGTTGCATTTGCAAGGTCTACAGACCTACAGTACCTCTGATGTATTTCGCTTTTTGTTGTATTGTTGCTAAGGGAACAAACGTGAATAAGAATTCTAAATTACTGTTTCCATATGGCAATAAAATTTGAAAATAGCACCAATCATTCCTCAGCTGATTACAAAGTATTTAGTGGAAATTAAGAAATGAAAACATTCCTACATCAAAGTTGTTGAAAGTATTTTATTTCTAAAGAAAAAAAATTAGTTTGGATTTTTAAAAACCTTTCGAAATATTTTTAATGTAACGCTATCCTAATGGGTTTGATTCCCTTGTGGACTTTGTCATGTATCTTTGTGGATTTTCTTCTGTTTTATTCTTCTTCTTTTTCCTCTTCACCTTTTGCCACTTCTGTGTGGGGTCGATGTGCTTGATCAACCTTCTCCAAACAGATCATTCCTGCCCCTCCTCACCAGTCAAGCCCTTTACCTTCATATCTTATTTTACTTCATCCATGCACTTTTGCTTTCACCTCCCTCACTTTCCCTTCCACTGTACTTCTATTCCCATCACTCTTTTGCCCACATATCTGTTGTCTTTCCACATTACATGTCCATACCACTTCAAATTACTTCCCTGCACTATCTTAGATATCTCACACTTTTGTTGTACCTCTGATTGTCTCATTTCTTATTTTGTCCTTTTTTGTATCTCCACACATTCATCTCAATATTCTCATTTCTAGCATTTACATCTAACTTCTTCTCCTGAATTCACTTAATGCCCATATCTCAGCTCCATACATCATTGCTGGTCTTATCACTGTCTTGAAAACTTTACCTTTAACCTTCACCTTAATTCTTCAATCACTCAATATGCTTAATACCTTCTTTCAATTGTTCCATCCACAATGCATTATATGTGTTATTTCTGTAGTGTGGTTCAGTGGTTAAGGCATTGGACTTAAGATTGTGGGTTCAAATCTCACTACTGACACTATGTGACCCTGAGCAAGTCAATTCATCACCTGTGCTCCCCTTAGAAAAACAAAGTAAAAAAATATAACCAAGTGTTTCTCAAATATTATAAGTCGCTTTGAATAAAAGTGTTGGCCAAGTAAATGTAAAGCATCTAAAATTCCATCTCAAGCTACTACTGATCCTAGATATTTAAATGTATTAACTCTCCCTGCAGGCTAACTTCTAAATCCTGATCATCATTAAACCTAATATATTTTTGTCTTCTTCAGATTTATCTTCAACCCTCTATCTTCTCCATTCTTTAAACTTCCTCTCCATGTCCTCTTTTTTTGGTGCTACACAACACAATGTCATCAGCAAAAAGCATGCAGTTGGGGGATTGGTCTCGTATCCCATGACTCAACACATCCATAACCAGATCAAAGAAGTATGAACTTAAAGAAGATCCCTAGTGCAGACCTACCTTAACTGGGATCTTATCTGTTACTCCAACACCGCTTTTAACCCAAGTCCTCAATCCCTCATACATATCCTGGACAATCCTCAGATACTGTGGGATGGTCTGCCTGCTACTATAAGAGATGCCTCTTCGGTCTCAGCTTTTAAATCCCGACTGAAGACTCACTACTTCAGTTTAGCATATCCTGACTAGAGTTGCTGATTTACTGTACAGACGGCATCACTGTTATCAGTCATTAGCACTAAAACATAAGTACAGTAACATGATAGTTATAATTTGATACTAACCCTCACCTATTCTGTTTCTCTTCTCGGTACTCAAATGTGGCACTTGGTGCCATAGCCCACCTACCAAGTTGTTGTGTGCTTATGGCAAAGTCATCCCTGATGGAGGATCGCTGGAATCATGGGAAAGAGAGGTCCTTTCATCGGATTGGCAGGCCCAGCACTGTTTCAGCTGTGGAATGGCCAAATGGGGAAGGCAGCTTGATGGATGAGGTCTCCAGGACTATTAACCAAATCCAAATCATATTATGGGATGTCATCTATTGTTAAATTCTGCTACGTACTTCTAAAATTTTTTATTTTTATACTATATTGAGGATTTGTTCTGTTCTGTGTATTGTATTGTATTGACCCCTTTCCTTTTGACACCCCGTACACACCCAACCTACCTGGAAAGGGGTTTCTTTTTGAACTGCCTTTCCCAATTTTTCTTCCATTTTTTCCCTACTGGGTTTTTTTTGGGGAATTGTTCCTTGTCTTCTTAGAGAGTCAAGGCTGGGGGGCTGTCAAGAGGCAGGGTCTGTTAAAGCCCATTGCGGCACTCCTTGTGTGATTTTGGGCTATACAAAAATAAATTGTATTGTATTGTATTGTACTTTTCTGGTACTCCTTTCTCTCTCAGGCACATCCAGACCTCTTGATTTGGCACTCTATCATAAGTCTTCTCCAAATCAGTTAACACCATATGCAAACCCTTCTGTTTTTCTCGATGCTTCTCTATGAGCTGTCTCAATGCATAGCCAGGCCCAACCCTGATAAATAGACAGGGGTAGTATCAGGAAGAGCATCTGGCTGTAAAACTTTAGCCAAAACCTTAATGATTAAAAATGTTGATTTTCTTCTGTGTGCTCTGGTTTTCATCACATGTTCCCAAGACATGCAAGATAGGTTAATCCCTGATTCCAAATTAGCCCTATACCAGTGAAGGTGTACATGTGCAATGGTCTGGCACTCTGTTTTTCTACTGTATACCCGATGCTGCCTGGATATGCTCAGGCCATCTACCACGCTGAATTAGATTATGCGAGTTTGAGACTGGTATGGTTTATGTTATTTTTAGTGTAGGTGATCTATGAATTGAGACGGGTAGTGTCATGAGTAAGCATTGGCTTGTCATATTCAAACCCTTCACACTTGCAGGTAATATGTCCAGCCTGTCATCATTATAGAAAGAAATATGAAGTCTGTACTCGGCATGAAATGAATGTACAAAGAACAGGAAACAAAAATAGACATATAAGAATAATTACCTACAGATTTAAAATGATAGAACGTTGAATCATCTCAGATACCTCTCTCTCTCTCTCTCTCTCTCTCTATATATATATATATATATATATATATATATATATATATACACAATATATTGATTATGATTATTACACAGAATGAATATTTTAAAGAATCTGTGTCTGTACTGATGGCCTAAGTAAAACATGGAATTTTGAAACAGAGAAAAAAAAACAAAGAAAAAGTGAGATTGCTATTAACAAATCCTGGCAATGATGTTAGTGATACAAATTTGTGGGTGAGTGACTTGTTCTTCACCTGCATGACTACTCTGTGAGGCACAATAATGTGATTTCTGAATGTGAAATTACAACTCGTCCAAACAATTTTCAGTCTTACACAATGAACAGGAGAGTATGAATCAGGAGTGCAAGTATTCAGAATGTGATTTGTGTTGATACCGTTTTACCTCAAGAGTCATCTAGCTGATTAATGCACGGTGGATACTATTAGGTCTTTTAATCTGCAGCCCACACACATCAAAGACTACATTTTCCACTGAGTAATTACTTCAGTTCTTGTAGCGGCCTTTATTCCCATCGATGGGGAGAGAAATAATAGCGTTATAAAAATTTCAGTTATGAGTTATGATAACAAACATGTTACACTGAACCGATTAAAATACATCTGTTAAACGTGACCAGAATCTAACACACAGAAGACATGAGACCCTTTAGCAAGCTAGACAACCCACCACAGCAATGAAAATCATTTAATCATTCTGATCAGAATTTACTGTTTCTTTTAACTTGCAGTACTGGCTAAGCAGCGAAATTCATGAATGTTGACAGCTGTTTGTAAAGGAAAGGGGAAATAGTCTTAGAAAGACAGTACCCAGCAAACAAATTAAATCACAAGCTGGCAGCAGAATTTTGGGGGAGATTTACCGTAGTGATTTATAACCTTAAAGGTATCCTTTCTCAATTATTTCATCCGTGGCAATACAGAAAATAAACTTCAGTCGAGTAGCATTGGATGTCCTGCCTTTCTTTAAACAGAGTGGCTCAGTGTCAGGCCAGGAAGGCTGTTGTGGAAAATGCCATTTGGTTAAACTCTTGAAATTTGTTCCTTTTAGAGACCTCTATATGTTGCCTTTGTGACTTGTGGTTTCATTCAAAGCTTTCTGAATAGGAATCTAAATAAATATGCATGTTGATACAGTATACGCATACTGTATACAGAAAATTATCTAAAGATTATTATTACATTAAAAAAAGAAAATAAGAAGACACATGCAACATTTCAACTGTCCAAGACATTGTGTCTCTAAATCCTTCTTTTTTACAGTGTGCAAATGTTTTTCTCTTTTGCAGATGCACTGCAATGTAGTGCTTCCCTAACTCCATATTACAAGCATGTAACTGTCATCCACTGAGTAGATAGAACATGAAATACTATGATGTAGCCTAATCTGGAAGGATGTTGGTTCTACATTGCTGAACAGCACCAAAATCTAAAAATGTAAACCTTTCATAGAGCACCTGAGCTGAATATTGAATATGATTAATTCTTCAAAAATGACAAAAAAGAAAATAGCATCATAGATTGACTTTCTTCATATACAAATGTACTTCATTTTCCACTTAGGCTGTGGAGGAGTTTGTTCCAAATTGTTTAGGGCTAAAATTCCTAGGATTTTTCTAACCATCTTTCCGTTTTGGAGGATTAAGCACAAAGGTGTAATTCATCCAGCAGCTTTTCCTTCTTTCTTTTTTTTTAATTTTCACTCTGGAGAACAAGAAAAAAATACTGAAAATCTTCCTCAAGGCAAGAGAAAGGAGACCCAAAGTCTCAGGCTAGCCTTGGAAAATTTTAACCACATTGTTATTGTTGGGTTTGCTGTCACTGTAATTGTAAGACTCAAATGAGTATAGAAGAGTGCTGCTCTCCCATAATGCTCTGTGAAATGGGAATGGTATCCATTCATCAAAGGGTCTCCTGTGAAATGACTGACAAGAAACACATGTGGTGGCTAGGAGCCATTATGTGAAGACACACTATAAGACTGCTAATAAACGTGAAACTCCTCTGTTGCATACTAGGTGGCAGAAACCTGCAAGTCTTCTGTGTGCAGGAATTTGGAAGCCATTTGTTTGATCTTCTTTCCAGTCTACTTTAAACATCCAACTGATAAATTGAGAACAGAAGCACAAAGTCTATCCATTCCAAAAAATCTCTACTGCACTGTTGGCATTCATGTAACTTTGAGCATTCAAACCATGCAAAAGGTAAAAATTAGGCTTTGTCCTTTGTAATAAAAAATGAAAAAGTTAAACATTTGTTTGAAGTAGTGTTATTCAATATTGACAAAATATAAGCTGTGTCAATGCAAACTATTATAAGCGCTCTGTTAAATGCTGCTAAAACTGTATACTGATGCTTCCATTACATTGTGTATAGGTATAATGATCTGCACTAATGCATACATGAGATACTTCTGCATAAAAAAGGCAAAGGAGTTCATTGATACTGAACTTATTGTATGCATACACTCATTTTTTATAAAGAGTTATTATTCTTGGTATGTCATTTATTCATTAATATACTTATCTGTAATTTGCAGTTTTTCTTCTATTTATAGCCTTCTTATAAAGCACATTTAGCTAGATGTATGAAAATGTCTTATAGAATAAATAAATGATGCCGTATTTATTTTATTAAACTAACTAACTTTTTATTAGTATCCATTTATTTTTAAAAACTGCATAATACAGGTCAAAATCAGTGAGGGTTGCAGCTTGGGCACACAACAGGCATCAGCAGAGGGGTGTCCCTCTATCATACTGCACAATAATGCACACAAACATATTAGGTGAAATCAAAAAAAAGAATGTTTCATCAGAATTTTCCATTAGGAGTCAAAAATTAGACATGTAAAATGTAAGCTTTTTATTATTGTTTATCACTCAAGTTTTGACTAAATTATAGGATTATTCATAGGAACTATAACACATATACTGTACTAGAAGTAGGCTAGATGAGCAACCTTGCCTAATACTGAAACGTCTCCAAAGAATTCGCTTTGCTGTGAGTTTGGCAAATTCAGAAACATATTCTGGAACTTTGCCGAACTCTGCAAAATGCAAATAAGAAAGGAACCAACTAGTTTTGAGTGGATTTTAATACTGTAATGGTCTTTAAAATGTTCCTGAGTTATAAGGAAGCATTTGCCAACTATGCTGGACTGATTATTGGGGCCAAAACTGAGATCTAAGCTGTGAGGCAGCAGTGCTAACCACTGTGCCATTGTGCCTCAAACAACAAAAGAAGCAAATGGAATAATAACCACAAACAAAGTACAACAAACAGCCACAAACTAGCAATGAGTAAATACAATACAGCTCACAGAGTTACACAGAGGGGTACACATTGGGACCGACTCATTCCAGTGTTTGAAGTCAGAGCTCTGGGCGCAACATTAAACACTATTGTTTCCTATGTATCTGTGAAAATGCCATTAAGAAAAAAGATGGCCCTTGTGACTAGTAACATATCTTTTGTTATTATTGTTTTTCAGGGACTCCTCTGTTTTCTAGGCTTGTATTGAGATTGTAGTCTTGGTGCATGGCTAATTATGCCTGCTCACAGAGATCAAAGTTACATATGTGGTGACAGTACTCATTATGGTCAGCTAATGTGCCCTTCACTTTTGTTTTTAAATGCATGTGGGATGGAAACCATGCTAGAGTACTCATCGGGTTGTGAAATCATGCCTAGTAAAGTAGATCAGCAATGATCTTACAGTAGGCATGACTGAAGGTTCTATGCATGGCTGCCACAGCTCTCAGATGTCATACTTGCCTCACAAAGCACCATGGAGAGCTGGGAAAAAATGTTAGCCTAAATGTTTACCTAAACTGAAAGACAAAATTCCAGAAAAATATTTTGGGAACAAGGTCTCAGGCGAATACAGCATATTCACTGTGTGAATATTCACATTCAATGTGTGAAAGACTTTGTTTCCTTGAAACTGCTGACACGTGACACAGTATGATGAATTCATAAGCACACAACAAAAAAGCTTTATAATGTAAACAAAATGTTCAAATAAATAAAATAATAATTCAACAGTCTTCAACTTTCACTTTGCATTTTACTGCATGTAAATATCTGTTTCTTTATACGGTAGATGCTAATATTACTGGGTTGTCCTGGTGCCACTTTCTTCCTTCCATCCACCCATTTTTTGAAGCCCATTTCTTTATTACATGATGACAAACAATACAAGTAGAAATAATAAATAATTATTGCAGTTTTTTGAAAGATTGCATTCAGGAGGAGAGCTGAACAGGTGATCTCTCTATGTTGCCAAGTGAAACAAAGAAGTTAATCTTTTCGCTAAGTATGGAAGCACAGACACAAAAATAAGCACATCTTAACTATGCAATGGACTAAGATTCTGCAATTGTTTTACATCTTAATTAACTCCTCAGGTCGTAAATCAGACTTTTATTACAATATACTGTATATTGTAAGGTGCTACATACGTTAACATTATACAAAGTTATTGTCTGCTATACCTGCATTTTTATCACTCTTTAATTTAATATTGTTTTTTATCAGTATGCTACTGCTAGAGTATGTGAATTTTCCCTTGGGATTAATAAAGTATCTATCTATCTATCTATCTATCTATCTATCTATCTATCTATCTATCTATCTATCTATCTATCTATCTATCTATCTATCTATCTATCTATCTATCTATTTCATAACATACTCTTTTAACACTGTGCTTATCTTATGGAAGCATGAAGACATCATTTAAACTTCAATAGGTTTTGACAACTCTAGTTGTTAACGATGGAGGTACTGAAGTTAGCAACACTTAAACATTTCCTCACCCTCTCATATCTCATTTGGACAAGGTGAACATGCTTGCTGAAAGTGATGGTTCTGAGATCTACTACTGTGAAGGTGGAGATGGCACAAGAGGAACTCCTGATGAAAATGTACACTGATCTTGGAAGAGATTTACCAGGTTCAAGTAGCTGAAGGATCACCATGTTAAAGCTTATACAAAAAATGCAGTATCAGAGCAATAAGGCTTCACCTTCCACACCAGAATGCATTGATTGCCTATATTATTATTTAATTTCAAAAACAGGCAAAAGCGACTGGCATTTGCTCTGTACGTAAAACTACTACTATTGTGTACAAAATATAAATTTCCACAATCTGATGCCCAGCCATTGTATATACAGTATTCATTAGATTAGACAATATTAATAGACTGTGTATGTGCTGCTTTCATGCATAAGACAACAGCTTGGATAAAAGCCCATCTCCCTACTGTATTTAATGCTGTCATTCCTGTAGTCTCTGCACATCTTGCCTATCTGTTACCAACATTAGCTCCATCTGACAGGATGACACCAGCAATGCAGCAGCAAGACAGGAAAAATTCATTGCCTAGGAAATGGACATTTTATTCAATGTTTTCTTAGGATCCAAGGCCCAATCAGTTCCAGATGTTGGCTTCCCCTGGCGCACTGTTCTTTCGGAGTTTCGCAGGCTTAAGTGAGGCGTGATCAACCTAAATCAATCTGTCACCTGCAAAGCAGTTTTTTATAGACTAACTCGTGGTTAATTTGGAAATAATGTATAAAGGTACCTATTTAACAAAAACTAAAGGACTTTTTCCAGTGTCAGCATGTGTGCATAGCATAGTCATTTTATTTTATATACTAAGCTGAAATAAGTAAATTTTGAACTTACTCGTAGTAATTTCAGAAACTAGCTGCTGGGATGGTGGGCATAGATAAGAATGACCCACAAATGAATAAAAATATACTGGTGTAGTCTTAATGGTTAAAACATTCAATATATAGAATAACTAAACTTACCCCTTTATTTCTTTGATGTGGCCTGAGAAAATCTTTCATTATCAATTATAAATTCACATGGACCAGAATTCATTGTAGTCATGCCTTACAGCTGAGCTGTTTTGAATCTCAGAACTGAGCTGTAGTACATGCTTGCTCTTTGAATAGTGCTTCTTGAATAAACTAATTTTATTGATCCATTTTGGTTCAACTGTAACACAGAAAATAAACCTTTGCCCATATTTTCAAGAACATTTTTTTGAATACATTAGTACAAACCCAGTAAAAGATCGGATGCTGGCAGTGACATTTTTATCAGTAAAAAGGTGTCATGAAGATGCTACATACAGTAAGTGACATTTCAATCACCACAGATCACTAGCCATGAAAGAAAAATATCCTTCTGTCACATCCAAATGCCGAATTTACAATTTGTTTTCAGTATTTTAAAGGTTCATAAGAAATTTGTTTTCAGAATGGACTTTACAAATATACAGAATTATTCCACAGATTTTACTACTACTACTAATAATAATAATTTATTTCTGATGTGTGTTTGCTATTTAATAAACCAATGCTCTTTATTTTTGCCCTGAGATAGGCTGCTGTAATGTGCAAGGATTGTTCCTGTTTGCCCAGTGCTTGATGGGATAGGACCGAGCTTCTCTGCAACCCTGCTCTAGATAAGTGGATTTAGAAAATGGATAGATGCTGCGTATTTAAATACATTAATACATTTTTAATACACTTACTTATTATGGTGCCGGACAGTGAAGACATGTTGCAATTCATTTACTTATTCTAGTGTCAGTTTATAATTTATGTATGAAATGCAATGCATTCTATTAATGTCTTTCAGTTTCTATTACAGATTTTGTCATGATATGTGTAAGACACTGTGTTAATATTTTCTGTGTACTATTGCTTCATATATTACTTGGCCTCCATAGCACTTACTATTGATAAGAATTTTGTATCTGGTTATGATTATGCAGGATTAAATTAACATGAGTCATTAAGAAGGGTCTCTAATGTCTGAATCGTGTCCGGATAGAGATCTGATATTACCTTCCTCTTGTGAAATTCACATTAGCTTCTGCTTAACTAGTTCTTTCATTCATATGGAAAATGTACAATATTTGTATTTACACTTGTGTTTGAGACAGTTGCTATCTACTATTGACCAACTCCAAATCGATCCAATCACAACCCAATAAAGAGCGCATTTTATATCTGGCTCTTTACATGGCTATCCAGCCCCCTGGAACACAAAGACTATAGATACAAAATACGGGAATGAAAACAACAACAACAGTAGCAAAAACAAAATCATTACTGATGTACAAGTAAAAGAACCACTCTGTCAAAGAAACAATTACTAAATATGAAAATTAACAATCACTAATTATGAGATCTTCTACTACTAAGACAAAATGATATTTTGGAGGAGCACTTTCAATACAGGATACACAAAAATATTTCATTGCTATTTTCCCCCAAAACAAAAGTGAGCTTAAGAGAAAATGCAAGGGAAAAAAAACAACATTAGCTGCTATAAATGGAGCCTTCCAGTATTATTCTGTGGCAGGTAAAGAAGATGAAAGTATCCTTTTTGTTTTATCGGGAAAATATTTGCCAAATAATGTGATCACATTTACTTGGAAATAAAAAGTAATCAATGACTCTTCTGCTTATGATAGGCAGCATATACTAAAAAGCAAAGGCCAGAATATTTGCTAATTTGGTTCTCTTTCATCTAGCAAATCAATTGCCTTTCTTTTTCAACAAAATGAACCCTACAATTTGAACCTTGTATAATCTTGAAATAGCTGATTCACTACCACTGCAATTATGCCACCCCGCGTGTTAGCCTGTACTTTTGACAAGTACATGAAGTCTTAAGGGAGACGACAGAATTTTTGAAAGTTTTAAATGAAATTAATAAAATTGACTTTTGTTGTTATTTCATAAATGCTTATTAATAATAACATATGCAGAGATGGAGAAACCTATTGGATAAAGAGATTTCAATGACCCATTTCTTGATTTTTTTTTTAAACAATTATTAATATACGGAAGTAACTACTATGCTACATGCTTTAGCTTGCATTAACTCACTGAGTTTCTTTATAGCAGCTTAGCCTAAGAAAATTAAGAGGGATAGTGCTTCTTTTTTTTAATAATGCATTAGGTTTATACTAAACACTGAATCTGATTATTCTGCAGCAATTAAAATGATAAAAATACAGTAAATGTTTTTAACAAGCAGTTAGTTTGCTTGCTAAGTTTACTGATAACAGAGAACATTCTCTCATACTTTAGTTTAGGTATTCCCATTGCACCCCAGATATAAACAGTATATAAAACTTTTATTAAATATGCCATTATGAATACTGAATTGTCAATAAAAACAAGACTTAAAACATATTACTGTTATTTTTCATTTTTTTATATCATGTTAAAGAGGCTTACAGTATGTTTAAAAGCATGCAGACTTCTGGATACTAAAATTTGACTGAACGTTTTAAAGAACCACAGAAATTATGATCAGAAAATACAGCTGTGTTTGTATTTTCCTTTTCCAAATTTAGAATTTGTAGTGGTTTTTTTCTCCCTTTTTTTTCATGATATTCAATATCCTATATTCAATCCACCCCCCGCTTTAAAACAGAGATGGGGGTCCTTTGTGAGAATGCTGCTTGTCGGTGAGATGTTTTACAAGAGCATATCAGTTTTCATTTGTCAGCTAGAAACCGGGGCTTAGAGGTTAAGAAGTTGGGCAGAAAACCCCAAAATTGCACAACGTGTGAACTAGAGCCAGTCAAAAGTGATTAACTGCAAGGATAAACTGTATTGTAAGAATATATATATATATATATATATATATATATATATATATATAAGCTTATACAAATGCCCTTTCTTTCTAGTGAACACATGTTAAAGCATATGCATATTTCACAGTGTCCAGTGCCAAGATGCTTGAAAGGAGATGATGCTATTCATTCTGATTACTGAGTGTCAACTCCACCATCCAATCATTCAACAATTTTCAAACCAAGATTGGAGGGAATGAATTGGAGAAAGTGCCTGTAAGCATTAGACTCAAGGCAGAAACCAGTCCTGGAGACAGTGCCAAAGAACTTATCTGACTTGCTCAGAGTAACACACTGAGTGTGAGACAGAAATAGAACTGGCAGCCTTGTACTTTAGAGTTCAGTTCCTTAGCCACTAACATTTTCTAATCCACTAAATCCAATTCAAGGGATGTGTGGTATGGGAGGTGTGGGTGAAGGATCTAAACTTGGATGGAGTGCCAGTCCATATCAGAGCCTGCTCATTCATGCACAAACACACTTACTCAAGGCCAATTTGGAATTAATAATTAACTTAGCAGCCATGTATTTAGGAACCTCAGAAAGACCCAGACACAGAGACGACGTCCAAGCTATATTTTTGTGTTTACTGGCCCGGGATTTGAATATAACTGGATGGAAGAGACACATCTGTCATGCACAATCGAAATTGCTATTGATTGTAATAATAATATTATTATTATTACAGTAATAAAAAATGTCTCAATCTTACTGCTAAATATATACATGTACTGTATTGATCTTTTACACTGATGCTATGAATTTTACACAAAATAACTCGTTCATCCATTTTCTGAAGCACGTTTTAAGGGACATATAGACTATATCAGTGGTAGTTTCCGTAAAGTAGTACCCTACTTTGTGAATGAAGGGAATGGCAGGTTAACACTCATTCCAACACCCCCTACCTCATAGGACTGTTTAAACCTACATGCATGATGAAGCAAACAGGAATACATGGAGACAAGTCACGAGAACACAGCAAGAATATGCAAACAATTACAGTATGTTTATTAGGTATTATGTTTGGCCATAATAAATTATACACCAAATACAGATTTAAAGGTGCACAGATACAAATGTTAAGTTAGTGTTGAAAGTACATATTTTAATTTTCACAAGGTTAGTGTTGTGTGGTCATATTCATATCCCTATCTTGAAAGATCTTTTGTTAGGGGTATCTCTTAGTATTTGCATTTCAAGCATTAACCTGTAGGCAGCTACCTGCGTCATGTCTGATGCAGTGTATTCAAATATTCAGAAACAACCTCCAAAACCACACAGTGGTCAATGTACAAAAGCCAAAATGGACCGGCAGTTGTCAGGAAACAGTTCCAAACAGACCGCAAACAGAAAGCTGTGAGGGATTGAGGCGGCGCCATCACAGCCCTCTGAGAGATTCCTGGGATACCTCTAGGGAGAGGGAAAGGGGGAGAGAGAGAAAGAGTGGCAGGCTGGAATGAGAATTCCACACACGTTATGATGTAAAGCCTTCTTTACTCTGCTCTCTTACTCTTTTTTTGACATGGTCATCTTGCATTGTCATTTGACATTTGACAAATGGCACAACGTAAGACTTTCAAATAAATTAGTGAGCATCTCTTTTTCAAATCTACACTCACCAGCTGTGTTTCCACTTAATTGCTAATGCTGCAGATGAGGGAGGCATATTTGGGTTGTTTTGTGGGTCTGGCCATTAATTTTCTGAGTGTTTACAAAGTTGAGTGACCCAAATCATAAACTCTTACACTCCTTCGAGGCAGTAGGGCAACATTAGATTTCTACAGTAGAATTACTAATATTTCCAACATTTGTTATAATTAGTTTTTATCCTTGTTTTATTTGGCTGTTAATGACAAATATTTTCTGCTTTTTTATGTTTCAAGGTAAGGTGGTTATTTAAGGCAAGTAAGATAGATGTTTTGCAGGTAAGGCAGTTATGCTTACTAATTATGGTGCTAGAGGGTACTGGGGTGTTGCATGCTGATTACCATATGCAAACAAGAATTTAATTGTACAGGTAACAATAACAATGCTATAAAACCTAAAAATCTATGTTTTAAGGATGTGCCTGCAAAAAGTAGCAGAGACAGAAGAAGATGATTCAGTGACCAAGACACTAGGCCATCACCTTGCTTTGTTATTGGCCAAGGATGTATTTGTCCTTAGTTCACCTAATATCTGTAAACATGCACTGCGCTTGCATTTACTTTATTTAATTTAATAATACTGTTATTCTCTAGCTTTTCCTTACTTTACCTATGTAATATTGCTAATGGTGGTTATTTATATCTGGAGTTATAATGAAGGGAATGGATAAGACTAACTCTCCACTACAGCCAAATGCTAACTGCTATTGTTACCATGTTGGTCCGACACATTGAGAATACAATATAACTATAACTGTTTACATATATCATTTCTAGCTGGAACACAGACAGATAAATACACATGATCAGGGTAACATGGTGAGTCGCAGACTGGACTGGAAGCAAGAACCTTGAGGTTTAAGGTCCAGTGGCTTAACCACTTCTCCATACTGCCTGACAGCATTCCATTTGTTATTTCTCAGTAGTGGTTAAAAAAAGCAGAACATATTTCTGAGGTTTTGTCCTGGTTACTGATCATAATGTTCAAGGCTGGCAAACTGCCTTGTTTTTTTCGTGAGCTTTGTGCAAGCAGCACAAGTAACATACAGATTCCAGTGAATTTAACTATTAAAGGAAATTTCCTCTAATTCCAATATTTCATGCCTTCTTTCTGAGTATAAAGAATCAATATTCTTCAAGACTTAAACCTTCCAATCTACACAAATACAGGTAGCCTCTCATCCTGTTTGGATCCTGTCTTCTGTATGATGCTGTCAGGATGAGATGCCAGCTGAGGAATGAATTAAATGGGTTTAACAGAATAAGGCTGGCTGACATAATGCATACAACCAGTGAACTATTAACACTTTAAAGATGTTTCCTAAGTGTCCTCCTATCCAGTTGTGTAGTTTAAACTTCCTACTTATATTTTCCTTTTTGTAGATATATACTGACACAGCCTTGTGTGTGTTCTGGAGTGTGAATGAGTGCATTTCATTTAAGTATTTAAGGGCATTTAATGTCAACTTTAAATGTATGAATTTCAGTTTTTGGAGTGTGGAGTTACATATTATTTTTGCC
Organism: Polypterus senegalus; assembly: GCF_016835505.1. Taxonomy (NCBI): domain Eukaryota; kingdom Metazoa; phylum Chordata; class Cladistia; order Polypteriformes; family Polypteridae; genus Polypterus; species Polypterus senegalus. The sequence goes on from NC_053157.1 coordinate 187,854,344, forward strand.
ACTTTTAAAGATAAGTTAAAGTCATTTTCTAATTTGACCATAATTCCAGACACTGTGTCCATAAGATGACTACTTTCAGCCAATATTCTATATGAACCTTAAATCTTTTTTGTGTAAATTTATTATATTGTTAAAGGTTTCATTTTTATATTAACAATGCATAACAACATCACTAACAAACTAAATAGTGCCAAATAATACAATTAGATATTTATATAGTAATCCCTTGCAAAAATCTGCAAATACATCTTTGGCTTATGAATACTGTATATTTAAAGTTAACTGCACTAAGTAATATACAGAAAGTTGTGATAAATATGAGATGGAATGATCACTGCTCAATCAAATCGTATGTGAGCCTGGCTACTGAGATAAAGCATGGCATCTCCCAGACACAGTGCATAGTTCAGAAGTTCTTTATTGAACTGTAAGTTTTTACCAAATTCAACTTTCTATAATACATCTGTTTGTATATTTATGGTAGTAAATGACAAAAATGACAAATTTTACAGATACAAAAGAAATCCAACAAAACAATAAGCATAAAATGATAAACACAGTCTGGTTTTGCAGATGCAGATGATGATGCTGTAATTATGAAATGAAATCCCCTGTGAACGGCCTCCTGAAAGTTATGTAAAGTTTTGTCCTACCATGATGCTGATGTAAGTGAAGATTTGTAGAAGGTGGAAACCCAGACAAACTCACATGAACAAGCAGCCACAGGATAAGAATATAAATCCAGAGAAAACTGTAATCCGATGGATGTAACTGTAATCCAATTATGCATTGAAGCACTGAGACAAAAAAAAAAAAACGCCAATTACGGTCCTGATGGCTTCTTATGGCTTACTTTTGAAACTAGTGGCCTCCTCTTTTTCCCCAGCAGCCTTTGCGGTAACCATGAAGCTGCCTAATGATGCAGTACTCCATTTGAGCAATAGGGCTAGAGTGTTGTCTGTGGTTTTCCTGCAACAGGGTGCAAAATAATTTCCATTTAATTACTGATGATAAACCTGTAAATTGCAAACCTACAATTATTATTTTTCTTTAATCTTCGAGTATGCTGCCTTCTTAGTAGCTGCTGCTGGTAGTTAGAAGGCATTTTTCTTATATAACATGACATGACATGACATAACATAACTGGATTCTTTAAACGCACTTAATCCAGTTCTGAGTCATGAGAGGTTAGAAACTGTCCCAGCAATATTGGATACAAAGCTGAAACTGACATGAATGGGGCACCAATCTATTGCAGGCCTCATTCATAGACATACCCTTCATTTAATTGAATACATATTTTTGGAATGTGTAAGGAAGCCCAACGCATGTAGAAGAATAGCCAACCAGAAACAGGGAGGATGTGAAAACACCTCACAGGCAGCAATCTGGTCCAGGATGTGAACCCAGAACACTAGTCACTGTGTCTCAGGTACAGCTATTAGTATTAGCTGTCAGTTTGCACAAGGCGTTAAAAAGGCAAAAAAAAAACCAGTCTATTTTTAAAAGTGTCAATACAGCAAACTATAACAGGCACAGCCAGTAAGGTATCTGAACTGATTACATATTTATTCATTATTTATCATTGCTTGCACTTTATTCTTCAACAAATCCATGTAGTTTTTTGCCTCTGATTGCTGTTTTTTCGTATGAGTAATGTACCTGTGTAATATATTCACAATTATAATATAATTAAACAATTCAAATTTGAATAAGAGTGAAAAATGAAAAAGGGAAATGATTTAATGCTGGTCAATGAGCAGGAAAGTTTAAATAACTTCCAAACCCCAAAAAAAGGAAATAAGATTAAGTTTACCTTTTTCACAAGCACTAAGGTTAGTCTGGAAGAAAGGTCTCATTGTGAACTGTGTGTAGACACACTTACCACAGGCTCAACTTTAAGGCTTAAATTTCCAGGAGAGACTGCAGCTTAATTTTGGCCAAATACAAAATGTGACTAGTCTCGTCAAAGACAAAAAGTATAAATATACAACCTCCATTTGCAGCATTAAACCTGCACATTACAATATAACTTTGTTACTATTTTATCAGCTATTATCCTTTATTCTCATTTATTCAGTGTAATTTAAAAACTCAGTATACACTGAATCAATGTCATTGCTTAGAAAGTATAAAGTTAGTAAACAATTATTATAAGCACCAAACAAATGTTCATTTCACTTCTACTTCCAAATCTGGACAAGGTACTAGATTCAATATTTTGTCAAAGAAAGGCAATGTGAAAGCATTTCATAAGTATTTAAATAGCCATTACACCAGTTTTCTACAACCGATCCAACTTTGTGGCAATAAAGTAAGACAGAGTATTCCAAACATAGGGATAAAAACCCAAACATCTCATGGAGGCATGTCTTTTCTAAGGCTGAGGACATCACTGCAGGCCCCACCTTCTCTGATATCTGATCACTCCCCATCAGCCCTTGCCCTGCTTTTACAATTTAATAAAATGTTAAAAAAGGGAATGTAGTCTTAATGAAAGACCTCCCTCCACAGTATGTGCTGCTAAGAGGGGACTGCCTGATGAGTCAAGTGACCGTGTTTAAATATGTTTTCCAATTAAAGACTGTTATTCAGTTTTATAAAATAAAAGATTCCTGTTTAACAGACAAACAGCTCAAATGTTTTATAGTCCTCATCATTAAATGTACATAGTTGAATAATCAATCACTGTCCACTTTATAGAAAAGGAATAGAATAGGTAAGACTAAAGAATATATCTGTGAAAAAGCAAAAAGCTTACTAGAGTTTCTGAAATGGTGGGTGAATGTGAATGGGTCACCACTCATAAAAACATCTAGCTAATGATGACTCTGTGTTGAAAGACTGACCATTGATGAAAGAACCAATAAAGAATTGTACAATGTATGTAGAGTAACAGACAACCGCTCTACTAAAAGGCAGTGTGGTGTAGTGGTTAAGGTTTTGGACTTCAATCCCTGGTTGAGGTTTCACATCCCACTTCTGCCACTGTGTGACCATGAGTAAACCACCTGACCTGCCTGTGCTCCAATTGAAAAACTAAAGAGAAAAGTAATCAATTATATTATAAATGTTGTCAGCCATCTTGGATAAAGGCGTCAGTCATAAATGAATGCATGAATGAAACAAAACAAGAATGAATGAATGAAACAAAAAATGGTAATGGAGGAACTGAAAGAAGCATATCAAAATACACACCTCATCATACCATGTCACAGATGGGATATGATAGCCAATGACCTAGCTACGTTCTACTCTTGTCAAAGGACAATAAGATGTTGCGTTGATGGGGGTGGCTGAAGTGTTGGAAAATTGTCTGGCAAATTGTCCCAGTTGACTGGCTAAAAAGGTCCAGCATGATTTAAGAAAAATGATAGTGGATTCAACTGAATCCAGAAGTGGCCTACCCAGTCATGAAATCCAAGTACAGTAAATCAAATGTGTGTTGGGTGAGATAATCTGAGCTATTGAGACTAGTCACAAATTCTGTATACCACACTCTGAAGGCAACATGGCCTGCACTTTTCACACCTTACTAAGTCCGTATCAAGCTTAATGGGAAATGTCCATTGGTCATGTGTGTTAAAACTAAACAATAAAATATTACAGTACAATAAAAGGACTACACTTGCATAATTCAGCTATCTTAACTGCTGAAGGTTCATATTGTTCTATTATTTTTCTGTTTATATATTGTATCCTAGATTTAGTTACTTAAACTGGTAGCTAAGTGTTGTTGGTGGAACACTGTGTTGAAGCACTATAGATTGTTGAACAGTTTACCTGCATCAAAATATGCTGATTTTCCCCAATAAACAGATGGCAATGTAAACTTTATAGTCTATTCATCTATTTTGTAACATGGTTAAACTGTTTCAGATGCAGTGGGTCAGTCCTGTTCTGGTAGCATTAGGCATAAAGGGCACATTGTCTTCGGGTGCACACACTCATTGAGGGTCAGAGTAGACTTGTAAGGAAATGGCACTTGGAAATGGGGAGAACATGGAAACTCCGCAAAGCTTTGGCCAGGCTACAATTAAAAACTAGGACTCTGAATGTTTGAGTACTAAACCACACCACTATGACTTCTTTCATTTTCCAGAGACAAGGCAAAAAAGTTGTACATTAGTTTATACAGTATTTCTGCATTATTGATTATTCATAGAAAAGAGATCAACAATTATTGTAGTAATATGATAACACTACACATCTTGTATCCCTGAACATTGAATGTTGCAGCTGTGTATTCATACTATATACTCAGAGTGCTGTCAACAGGTAAATATTCTCTCCCCAGTAGTCTCTTCATAAGTTCCACAACTGAATATCAGCCAAAATCATGCAAAGTGTGAAGATTTACATGGCCATGTTGAAGAAACAAGCATGGCAGTAACAAATTGCATCATATAAAGAACTGGCTTCTCCCCACAGTACGGTCGAGTGAAAAAAATCTGCAAAAGGAAACCTCTGCATATGGCTAGACAAGTCTGTCTTCATTCATGCATCACCTTGTTGGTATTTTTATAGTGGTGCCTTCATTAATGCATTTCATGTGTCTATTAAAACTCTTTCATTTTTATTGTAATTATATACTATATACTTTTTGTGATTTTGCTATGAAATGTGCAGACAGGCAGGGAGTCAGCATCTATACTAGTAGCCTTATGTGTCAGACTGGAAGCGGCCCGGTAGGTAAAACCAGCCCAACAAAGAGCACAATCACAATACTACCGCCCCCCAGAAGAACTCACATAACCAAAGAAGCAAATCTTTGTCTGCTTGGGAGCACCCACATGGGCATGGGTAGATGTTACAATGACCACAAAAACCATAATCAGGTTTGAAATTAAACCTCAAAGCTGTGAACTAGCACCACCAGCCACTGCATCATCAACATCCTGCTAGCTGTCAAAATAAAGATAAAGAACATGTAACCACACAAAGTTTGTCAAATGTAACAATGTACTTTATGAATGTTAGGGGCATTTTAAACGTTCTGAATGCAAAAAATTTAAAAATCTGATGAAGTATGCTGCTGACTGTCATGAGCAATGTTACCCACTCCTCCTGGTCATCCTCTGGAGCATCTTCATTACAAGGCTAATTCAATAAAAGAGAGCAACCAAAGGTTTTTTTTTGCCTGGTGCAATCATATTTTTTAATATATCACCTGGCTAGATAATTTTAAATAGTTACTAAACATGTTTATTTCATTTATCATTTAGTTTAATATCAATAATCGAGTTGTAGAGTTTGTGTAAGTCTGAGTGCTGTTAATGTAAGCAAAATGCTGTAACACCAAATTGTCCTTGGGATCAATAAAAATCTATCTATCTATCTATCTATCTATCTATCTATCTATCTATCTATCTATCTATCTATCTATCTATCTATCTATCTATCTATCTATCTATCTATCTATCTATCTAACTTCCTTTATGTAATCAGAACAAAAGAGTGACAATTTAAACTCAAAATAAAAAAAAAATAAAAGCAAAGACTATTTAAATCCTTCAACTCCTGTTGTTGGAATGCTTGGATGCAGTAATGGCTAAAACTCAACAGAAGACCCCCAATACTGAAGACACTCAGACCTCAAGTTCCCCCCTCCAAAAGTACAATTACGTATAAAAACAAACAACCGATGAAGCCCGGCTGGAATCTGGCTAGAGTTAACAAACAGAGCAGCTTCTGTGGTGTTAAAAAACATAAATCTGTCAGCGTGGCTGGACTAAAGGGTCGCTGGCACATTCACAAAAAAGTTAAAACGGGGGAGTGGGGAGGAACAGATCCCGCAGAGTAATCGGCAGGGCACGAGGATCAGAACAGAAGAGGTCTTTCACAAAGCCCCACTGCTGCTGATAGATGGATGTTAGCAAGGAACTTAATGTCTTTACCAGGAAGACTGTTTTTTCACAGCTCTTGGGATTACTGTTCCTCACTCCACGTTCACCCGACCTCCCCTCCCATTATAGTAACATAAGATATATTCTGAATGGTGTAATTTATACTTCAAGGCGAAAAAAAAAAAAAAGAAGACAAAATCAAAACAAGTGATACAACTCTTTTATTTTACTGTAAAGGATTTGCTACATTGTTATATGTTTATCTAAGACTTTAATGCAGGTCCAGGAAGAAGGCCTAACTTGTCCTATTAGATTCTGTTTCTTTTATTCTTTTATTTAATCCAACAGACTTTATTTCTCCTTTTATTGATGCATTGTCTAGTTGGCTTTACTATACTGTTGATTTTTATTGCTCTGATCATTTATGAAGGTACATGGGTTACATGGAGCCAATGTCCTGGCAAAAATCTTGCATTTGAATCCTGGACCATTCATAGTGTGTGTCAGGTTTGCACTTACTCCTTGTGTTTTCTTCTGGGTACACTGGTTTTCCTCTCAAATCCCAAGTAACAAATGTGAGGTTAAATGGCAACTCTAAATTGGCCCAGGTGTGTGCAAAAAAGGGCGCTGCAGTGAATGGATTCCCACATTGTTGCCAGGGTGGGCTCACATTCCAGCAGTGCTGGAAAAAGAATTGATGGATAGATGCATACATGAAGGAAAGGTTGTTGTTTTATTTTTAAAGGTAACTAGCATACATGCTCGCTGTGAGAGGTATTGTATGAAGTAAAAACCCAACCAATTCATTAGACTTCACTGCACATTTTCATACTAATGCAGAGCTGGGACAAAATTAGCCACGTTGTTGAACACATTTCCAGTTCAAACATTTAGCTGAACTGAAAGCCAGGTAATTGGATGAGCACATGCTGTGAGAAGTTTATACTGTTTTCACACAAACACTATGCTCCGCCTATCAAAGATTTAATCAGCCACAGATTCTGTGCTTCAAAAACATTTTGCTGCCTGAATGGCTGCAACATCTGTTCACATTTCACACATTAGTTTCAATGTGGAGAGGATGCCTGTTTTATATATCAGTGTTAAAATGGTTGAAAACTATTGACAAACGGTAGAACAACGAAAAAAAATCCTTCAAAAGCAAATAATGCTTTTAAATACACATAGCCAAGTTATGTACCATTCATTTTATTGTCTTGAGAATGTTTAATCAGATTCAGGGAAAGGGAAGACAATACACAGCTAAGCAATACAGTATAGTAATCTATCTATCTATCTATCTATCTATCTATCTATCTATCTATCTATCTATCTATCTATCTATCTATCTATCTATCTATCTATCTATCTATCTATCGACCCAAATTATTTTAGAAGGTGGCTTTAGGTAACACATAGTGCTTCTACCCTACAAGCACTTGATTAACTTCCTGATGAAAAATATTCCAAACACACTCACATTTCTCCTCATCCTACTGAATATTTGCCATTGATTTAGTTATAACAATACGATAAATTTATATAGCACTTTTCTAACCAACACATATGACAATACACAGTCAGTGGGGAACAACTTCAACCACCACCAATGTGCTGTACCCACCTGGACGATGTGACAGCAGCCTTTATTATTTATATATATATATATATACATATATATATATATATATATATATATATATATATACTGTATATATATATTTATTTATAGCCTCAGAACCCCTGCAGATTTTGTTTTTTTCTCCAGCCCTCTAGAGTTTTTTTTGTTTTTTGCTGTCCTCCCTGGCCATCTGACGTTACTTTATTTTTTGTTACTCAGTATTGCCTAAGCTTACTTTTATATTTTTCTTTTTTTTTCTTCATTTTGTAAAGCACTGTGAGCTACATCATTTGTATGAAAATGTTCTATATAAATAAATATTGCTGTTTATTGTGCCAGTACAGCCACCACACCACATTAGCTGTTAGGTGGTGAAGGAGTGAGAGAGAGAGACATAAACAATTAGAGACAGAGGATAATTAGGGGGCCAGAATGGACAAGGCCGTGGTGAGCAATTTAACAGGGACATTGGGAAACATCCTACTCTTTTTGAAAGTTTCCCAGGGATCTTCCATGTCCGCAGAGAGACAAGACCTTGATTTTACTTCTCATCTGAAAGACTGTGTGAATTTTTACTGTACAGTGTTCCCGTCACTGCACTGGGGCATTGGGATCTACACACAGACAACAGGGTAAGTACCCTCTGATGGCCTCACTAACACCTCTTTCAGCAGCAGTCCAATCTTTTCCAATTGTTAAATATTTATTGAATTAATATTTAGACATACTATCTAGTTTACTTTCCAAAATATTTATTTCTCTCTGCAAAACTTACATTCTGAAGAATTAATGTAAGTTCGTCATAAAAATTATGATGCTCTTTGCAGATCTATATTTTAATTGTTTCAGACAACTTCAATTTTTTCACCTGGTTAAACCAACTAAGCATCAAAGAGGAATTAATCTGGTGGCACTGGTTGCAAGAAAGAAACCAATCTAACAAAATGACACACTCCCATTGGGTACCAACTTAGAATTAACAGTTAACTAACACAGCTGTCTTTAGAATGTGGGGGGAACACTGGAGTAATTGGTGGAAAATCCATGTGCTACCTCACTGCCCATTTCAGTCATATTCTCCAAGACAAAGGAGCTCCTGGAACACACATGCCAGTGCAACATAAAGCAGACATTACACATAAGAACAGGATTTGAAATACAGGACACCGGAGCCCAGATACAAATGTATATTAACATGCCTAAGAACATCTGGACACCATTCAAAAATCCTACTAATTTTTAACATTTACTACGTTTACTCACAAAAAAAAGAACACTCCTCTTGATACACTGCCTATCAAAATGTATGAGTAGTCTGTCTAAATGTTGACTTTGCTGTGCTGTCAATCAAATCCTACTCTACAATGAATTCTGCACAAATTCAGTTTATCGTTTCAAACAATGACTTCATGGTGAGACATTTGTAAGCACTTTCAGGATCTCCAAAATTCTATTTTTATTGTATGTATTAGTTTCTACTGCACCAAATTAAACATATGTGTAACAGCCAAAGTATCAGAATGACATTGGAATCCCAAATTTTTATTATCACTTGAATTGAACAAAACTAGCGTCTCAACAGCTGTCTAGAAATCAGAGTTAGCTGAGTGGCAACCATGTAATACACGTCGTGAGTGAAACCTTCCCGAATGCCACTGTCTGTGAAACACCAACTGATGATCAAATAAACACCTCTCAAAGATCACAAAGACCCAAGTACAAGGGAAGAACTAACCCTGAATGTAGCACCAGCTAATTACATGAAACATTCAGGGATACACCCACATTCATTCACACTGGGCAAATTAGGGAAATCATTTAAAATAGTCTTTCTTGGGATTTGGGAAGAAAGCCAGAGTACGCAGTGAAAAGCCTACATGCAAACTCATTTTTCTGGAGCTCCACAGCAGCAGATCCAGCTGCTCTGCCACCAGTAGTGATTTGGATATTGCTGATAAGTTGAAATAAATAACCTGACCTTCATCTTAAAAGAATACTCCACCTAAAAGTTATATTTTGTAATCCATTGCTCACCTTGCATTCTTTGTAAAGATGGCCAAGATGACCTTGTAATCTTATGCTTTTATGGAGAACAGAAAACAAAAAATTACTGACACAGTGGGCTTCAATGCTGGTCTGCAGTATTTCTGGGTTTATCACTGGTGTGAAAATGCACTGATGAATTGGCCTTCTGCTTGTCACCTTGAATATGCACAAATATGAGCCATGCAGTGCTTTCTACCTGTTCATCCTTTCACTTGAATGCCTACTTGTACTTCAGTCTCAAACCACCCTCTGCAATATTGATATCAAGTAAAGCACCATGATGAACGAGCCAATGAATGAGCTATTAATGGTCAGGACTGACCAATGAATAATTGATAGGTGTGTCTTCAATGTGTCACATATGTGCGTCCGGAGACAACCTTAATAACCATTACACTCCAAGCCAGAGGGTGGCACTGTTATCTAATTCCTTTTCTCTTTCCCCTTTTTAAAAAATGATGATCTACAACTCCTCTGTCTCTTTTCTAAAATAGATCTCCTCCTCCTCCTCTTCTCCATTCTAAACTCAACCCTTTAAGCTTGCAGACATTATAACTGTCTGTAATGTCATGGCTCTTGTCTGAACAAGATAACTTTTGATTACCAAATCTTTTCTCTGTTTCTTTTTTGACCATTACCATATATGGGAATCACTATGGTGCCTCAACTGTTTTTTGACATTTCCTGCATCTTCTTACACATTTTACATGTCAAAGAGAGGTAATGGAATACATTTTAAAATATGTGATATTTAATATTTCTTGCCCTATGTGCACCATCAGTGTTCCTCATACACCTTTCCTCAGTATCTGCATGTGTCTAAACCACTCTTGCTTGGCATTCCCCCCTCTCAAGGCTGCTTCTCAGACTCTCTAATTGCACAGAACCTTGCTCGCCACCTATCTGCTTTTTAACTACCACTGAAGGCAGACAGACTCCCATTACTCACTGTGAAAACATCATTTGCATGCTTACAAATACTTCTTTGAAAGAGACCCAGCAATGCCTCCTCCTCATGTGCCTCAACCTCTCTTGCCTAGCATTTCATCTGTTGATAGCTGACAAAAGCCAAACTGACCAGTCAGATTGCTCAGAGGTAATGGACATACACCCACAGAGACTGTAGCATTTTATTATATAGTTTGAGATGTTGTGAGCAAAAGATCAGATACAGTACCTGAAATGTGAATTATATGACATGAGTAATTTGAGTTGTTTTCATGAATATTTTGAATCTATCTATCTATCTATTAGAATTAGAATTAGAACAATCTAGACGAGAACAGGCCATTCAGCCCAACAAAGCTCGCCAGTCCTATCCACTTGCTTCCTCCAAGAAAACATCAAGTCGAGTTTTGAAAGTCCCTAACGTCTTACTGTCTACCACACTACTTGGTAGCTTATTCCAAGTGTCTATCGTTCTTTGTGTAAAGAAAAACTTCCTAATGTTTGTGCGAAATTTACCCTTAACAAGTTTCCAACTGTGTCCCCGTGTTCTTGATGAGCTCATTTTAAAATACAAGTCTCAATCCACTGTACTAATTCCCTTCATAATTTTAAACACTTCAATCATGTCACCTCTTAATCTTCTTTTGCTTAAACTGTAAAGGCTCAGCTCTTTTAATCTTTCCTCATAATTCAACCCCTGTAGCCCTGGAATCAGCCTAGTCGCTCTTCTCTGGACCTTTTCAAGTGCTGCTATGTCCTTTTTGTAGCCTGGAGACCAAAACTGCACACAGTACTCAAGATGAGGCCTCACCAGTGCATTATAAAGGTTAGCCTTCTTAATGGCTTCTGAACACTGTTTGGAAGTTGATAGCTTGGAGTCCACTATGACTCCTAAATCCTTCTCATAAGGTGTACTCTTGATTTTCCGACCGCCCATTGTGTATTCAAACCTAATATTTTTACTTCCTATGTGTAATACTTTACATTTACTGACATTAAATTTTATCTGCCACAAATCTGCCCAAGCCTGTATGCTATCCAAGTCCTTCTGTAATGATATAACGGATTCCAAATTATCTGCTAATCCACCTATCTTGGTATCATCTGCAAACTTAACCAGCTTGTTACTTATATTCCTATCTAAATCATTTATATATATATTAAAAATAGCAGCGGCCCTACCACTGACCCCTGTGGAACACCACTCTTAACATCCGCCAGTTCTGATGAGGTTCCTCGCACCATCTATCTATCTATCTATCTATCTATCTATCACATTATAATAGTTGTTTCACCATATTTAAAATTTTATGTTAGAATCGGATACAGTGTTGTACACAAAAAGCAGGAAACAAGCTCTCCTTTTCAAGCAGACATTCAATTTTAACCAAATGGAATAAATGATGTGGACAACCAGGTGACATCCACTATTCCATTAATTCTTCATCATAAGTCCATTTTTTTATTCCTTATCAATCAATGTTGTTCTGATAGGTCCTGCTTTGATTCTGCGAAACAGGATGGAACACACATTGCCATCTCACTCATCTGCAAAGGACTGTGGGTTAGCTAAATATATCCATGTGTTCAGCAGACCAAAGAATTAACACAGAGAGCACGGCCAGCTTACAAAAAAAAGTGATTCTTGTATTAAAAAGAAATGTATGCCAGAGGAAAAAGAAAATGAAAATCTTTTCATTTCCCTTAAATTGTGAACAGGTGTTGTCACCTTCTTAGAAACCAGCTTCTGTTTAAATGTTTTACCAAAGCTGGTTTGGTCCAGAACAGTTGATCTTTTGTTTGATGAGGAATAGTATAAAAATGGAAGCTGGTAAAATATTTAAGCAAATAACACAGCAGCTAGCAGGAAGTGAAGTAGAAGTTATGAGGGGAAAAATTCATGATATCAGAAAAATCTATCAGTTTGTCACATCTTTTTCTCTGCTTTCATCTTGTACTTTGTGTTGATACTATGGAGAGTGCTACTGAATATTAACCATTGAATTTTTGTTTGGCAGAGAGTGGGTATGATACATTATTTTCCTATCCAAGTTTGGTTCTACTTTGTACCTGGTCGTTACTAGATGAGCACCAAAGATCTTAAACAATAGAGTTAAGTATATGTTAAAAATTGATAGATTGCTTAAATAATTATAGAACCAGTCTATCCATTTCTATTTCATAATGCAACCTGTTTCAAAGCAGCATCACAAGCAAAAGGATTTCATACTTGCATACCTAAAATAATTGGAACAAGCATATCTGAGAAAAGGAATTCAGAGTTTAATAAGAGTAATAGCAGCGTCACCCTGACATGGTCAGGAAGTTTCACATGTATGTAAGATTGGGAAGGATTGGGGCGTAACTAAGTCGCTGACTGCCTTTTCCACTTTCACATTAGAATTCCGGAGAACACCTCTGACATCACTTCTGGTCCAACTAAGAAAACTTTGCCTCTTCTGCTTTGTTTGCTATATATACGACCATAAAACGAAGTCTACTTTCAGTAATAGAACCAGTCGTTGAAGAAGATGAGTGGCCTCAACAAGAGGTTTTTGTTTATCATGAGAACAGACATTCTTTTGGTCCATATGGACCTTGTATTTTGTTCTTTTTTTCTTTTGCTATAGAGCCAATAAACAGTGTATCCAGACCCAACCCCAACATATCATCATTAGATTTCTGTTTTCATTAAATCAGCTTCATGTTACAAAAGTGCAAAAATGAACTGGAACCCGAAGTGCAGTTTTAATTTATCTAGTTATTTCAGTCCAACAATCCAAATATTAGTAACAAACAGAAGGAGCAGTTTTAGGCAACAGGTGCTATAATGAGTGTTCAAGAGTTTCACCATTTTAAAAATAATTGTAATATTTAAAGATGAGCAAAATCAAAAAGTCCTTTTTATTTGTATTTATTCTACTGCTGTGAGAGATGTGAAAATCCTGAGAGTAGTTTATGAGCCTGAATGGCCCACAGTTAAGCCTACTTTAGGGTCTGATTCAGGCAAACAAGCTGTAGAGCAGCTGGGTGCAATACCGTACGTGCAACCTAAAGCCCCAGTGTAGGAGTGTGTGTGATATGATTCAGGCTGGATTTCTCCAACTCATTTGAGTGCTTACTAACGCAATGATGTCTTGCCAATTAATAAGCTCTTGATAAGACGCAGAGAAGCCTGTGTAAATAGACTTGGAGAGTGAGATGCACATGTCTCTTGGAGCTGGTGCTGTCAGAATTTCATGTATCCAGTTACAGTTTGTGGTCTGAACAGGGTGGTTGTAAAATGCTTCCATTTTAGGGTCTTACCTATGGTTACTATGATTTTAATATTATATACTCTATACTATATAGTTGAAGGCATATTCTAAATTTCATCTCTCTGTAAACTAGTAGCACTGCATGATTGCTGACTATTGCTGTTAGAGGACACAAAAAGGTGACTGAATATGAAATCCAGAATGTGGCTATTGTGTAATTTGTAAAAGTAAGATTGATATGTTAAATCAGACCAACTACTAAACTTTATAGAATTAAACACCAAAGTACATATTTATTCTACTCTAACTTTGTTCGCTTAGTGAACTGAATCTTAAGAATTTTAAAAAGAGACTGTCCTTTTTCAGAGGAATCTTGAGAATTTTAAGAAGAGACAGTCCTTATTCAGAGGATTTAAAAGTTATATCTCACACATCAGTAAACTTCCCCTGCTCATTCAGCAGCAGGTGGTTACAGTGTGACATCACTGTAGGTCTTGATGGATGACAAAGAGGTGGGCTGCACAGGCATAAAATAAAGTCTACAAGTGAAACATCTCTGCAGTCAGCCACTGGGGCCTAGCAGGTCGAACAACGTTTTACATAATGGGTGACAGTACAGAGTGAATACACACTGCTACAGAAATCCTTTGACAGAATCAAAATAAGTGACCAAAACAGCAATGCAATTGTAGCTGCCAGGCATCAGACTGACACTGGAGTTCAGCTGACTGATTTTTGGCTGATTATTTGGCATATTGTTTAAATATAAAAAGTCAAGGAGCAAAAATGTACAGTATATGAATCTCTTGGAAAGAGATTAATTGGAGTTACATGATCCAGCTAGTTGTGTCCTATCATATAGAAACATCCCACCATTTTGAGTTATTTCTCTAACCACAAGAGATCTATTGAAGCAGAACATGGACTGCTGAGAACTCAGTGGAATTTATAGGAAGGGTTGTTGAAACTAACAAAGCCTGAGAAGGCTCTATGTGTCAGGCAGAAACTCATAGATTTCAACACCATAAGTACCCTGTAACAACCATTGCAAAAGTGTCCAGCAAAATGCCCATGCTGGCATCACACTCTTGAGCATGGGAGCAGAGAGTAATGCTAGCTTTGGGCATTGACAAGCAGCCTTGGGGGGTTAATGATGGATTTGGATGAGTCTGGATTCACGTACAGATGCACATGGTTTAGTCAATTTCCTCATTTGTGCTCCGGGATTCATAATTAAGGCACCTCTGCCCACTGAAGTACAAAAAGTGTCTGAATAGGATAAGAGAAAAAAAGAAAGAAGGGCAGAGAAAAATACGGAGGTTAAAGGAAAAGATTGTTACCCCTATGGGAATAGTGACAGTTCTGACATGGCAGAGTTGCTCCTGCTGAGCACTCCAGGAGCTGGAGCGACCAACCTCACTGGGTGGGTTCCCAGTGATGGCCATGAGATGGTGGTGGGAGAAAGCAGCAGGGCTCACTGGATCCCCTCAGATGCAAAGAGGTGATGGTAAGGAGACAAATCAGATTTAAAGGGTTGATTGCATCTATTGAAATGACCACAAAGGGTGAAATGAAAAGGCATAAGTTTCAAAATGGAGCACAGAGGCTCAGGAGTAATTTTAATAGCATGGTCATATGTTTCTAACCCTTGATTTTAACCTATGTATTAGAATATTTATTTATTTGAATTTTAACCAACACAGCAGCACTGCTGTTAGCAGGGATTACTTATTTACTTATTGAAGGACTTGTACTGCACTTTTGCACACTGTTTGCTTTGCCACTGGAAAATAAAAATCACTACGCACCCTTTAACACTTACCTGTGTTATGTCCTCACTGCCCAGCCCATGTTGTACATGACTATTGATGTCCTAAGTTCAAGGGAGTTGCCACTACCTATAATGGTACACTTCCAAGAAAGTGGAATCCTAATGTGCTTTTACTTTTTCTGGGTAACTCTTGCACTTGCTTCTGTAAACTAAGTTGCCGAATAGTGAGGAATTTGTGTTCTGTATGAAAAAAAATGAGATTGGCAGCATAAGACCTGAAAAAGTTAGTCTCTCTGAAGATTCTGCTAGAAATTGGTGATGTAGGGATCTTCAGTGCAAGTGGGAGGTAGCACATATCTCTCGACGTGACACCAGCGTGAAGTCATTTATTCATTTTAAAGAAGTTGCAGAGTGAGGTGAAAACAAAATTTTCTCAGTAGACTGAAATATTGTCTTTGTTTCTAGTGTAGGGGAAAATAAAAGCTGGTAATTGAGGTATGAGGAAAAAGTCCTTAGCAGGCGCTAGAGGGCAAGCTTACTTTTGTGCATTATAAACACTTCTTCACCTTAATTTTATTGCTGTCTGAATGTAAGAGGTTAAGAATGTTAAGAAAGAAATGAGACCTTGAAACCCACATGGGTCAATGCTCCGCTGCCTATGGCGAAGTGGTGGTGGGGAGGTGGTGCGCTGAACACTCCTCTGCAAGAGCTACAGGAATGTTTTAGAGGTAAAATATATTAAAAATACCAGTCAGTTCGCACAACATTGAGAAGCATGAAGTTAGATTAAAACTGTAGGCGCAAGTAGTTTCAAGGAAGTAGTAAATTTGTCCTTATTTGGTTCTGTCAGCTGATATTCCTTCTTCTAAAGTGCCCTCCTTACCACTTATGGAAATTTGGATCTGACTGGCACAGTCTGTATCATTACACATTCCTGAAGCATAATGCCTCTTGTGGTGAGAGGAAACCAAAAGAAAAAAATATATATACCAACCTACAGAAGTGAAATCATCAAGTAGCTTTCACTTCACTTAACCCATTTCCTTGTCAGATGCAATGTCAAAAGCAGCCACTTAAAGTATAAACTGCAAAATCGATGGAAAAATAGAAACCTTTTTTTAATTATGTCGAGAAAAGTCAAAATGAAGACTAGAAGGGAGGAATATTCCATATTTTCATACATACATTAACTGGTTGAACATGCAAGTTAAGAATTTCACTGTACTCTCTATGCATGTCAATACTACTACTACTACTACTACTAACTGATTAATTAATTCAATTACTGTTCATGAAAATCTGTAGGCATGCTCGAAGTTTAAATAATGTGTTAAAAGGGGGATAACATTTGTGAAAAGACTTTTCATTTATCAGAGGAACATATTCTTTTGTATAAGTCTGAAATGCTTTACCATTTTTACTCCTAACAGAAGGAAACGAGTAGGCCTGAAAACACCCATCAAAGGCCACGCTAAAATCTTGCTATAATGAATCTCTATGTTTGTCATAAATGATCCTTGAACACAAAGAAGCTTTTTTAACTTAATATATAGTACTAAGAAATAAGTTTGGCACCCCACTCTTGCAATTGCACGAGGTTTTTATTGTCATTTTGTTGAGTGTTGTTGCGTCCTTTATGGGTATGTAGCAGATGTCACAGATCTGACTTCTGTTTTCTTTAACTTAAAATGATTTCTGACTTATCCTGTCAAACACTCTGGCTTATTTCAGCTGTGCTTTACCTCCAGGTGTAAACTGCTTGACTGTAACTCAATTCTAGGTTTGCCTTGAAAACTGCTACAGATCATATCCCTGTAGCTCTAATAAGCTTGTCGGGATGCTTTAGATCAATCATAAATCAGTTAGTCACAGGGCTTGCTGAACCCAGCAACACCTGACTAGCCACTCAAGCTCATTTTCACAGCTCTCCCACCGCAAAGGATTTCTCAGACGCCGCCAGATGACTTCATCCCAATGGCTGTAATGTAAAACATACCATATTTAATAGCGAATTTCACCGTGGATTTGAAATGTGGAGCAGAGGCCACTTTTCCATGGATCCAACTGGGTACTAACTTACCAGAGTAGAGTTACCACCTTCTGACTAAGACAGGGAAAAACGTACATGCTCATGGTTTTCTAGACACACATAAGTAGCCATTAATTAATCACATATCTTTCAATCTACTTTACCAGCTGCTTCTTGGCAAAGTGAAATCATCTTGGCAAAAGGTCTTAAACTACAGTACACATCAGCGTGGTTGGGGATTTAAGATCCAACAAGACCCAGCTTTCATTAATTAAATATCTGCACTCGGGTCCTGAAATTATCACTGCATATAACTTAAACTCTGTGTCATGTGTATATGCATATATACAGTATACCTTCCACCAAAAAATGATAAATCACTTTTGAGTGTTCATTAACATACAAAATGCAAAGTACTAGTTTGTTACCTGGTTTTAGATGATAAGAATATCTACAAATAGACAGTACAGAAACAATTAAAACATGTTGGATAACTAATAATTCACCCAGGCACTTTTTAAAATGCCTTCTGGGTTTTCTCTTGAACTACACAACTTGATAGTTTATGTGAAAATCCTGTGACCCTTTATGTAAATAAGCACACCTTGGGGTCTTTGTTGAGTATGGTTTTCACAATGAAAAAACACACATCAGTGTTTCCCCTATGATTGTACCAAGATCATATTTGTTATAATAAACTCAAAATAAACCATATATTTAAGCATATAAATGTAAACCTATTACAGTAGTTATTTTAGTAGTTTTAATAAACACACATATTATAAATATCTCTAATTCCCAACAGGTTCCAACAAATACTGCATTTGTTCCCCAAAACTCAAATCTCTTTTGTCGTTAGTGATACCTCAAGATGACCAGTAGTTCCGCATCTACAAAAGTATCTGAGTTTTTGGACTTTGTGCATAAAAGCTAACTGCGGATATAATAATATTCAGAAAATTACATAAACATATTGCCTGGGCTCACTTTACTGGAAGTAGTTGTCTGGGACTTATAGTCTCTAATTGCTTCCTCAATAACTCACAGTGTAGCACTGGCAATATTGCTTACAGAGACAATGATTGTTACCTACTATGTAAACATTTTGAAAGTTATGTTTAGATTAGTAGACTTTAGGCCACTTAGCACACATAAATGAAATAGGGTATGCTAACATGCACTACACTATTTGAATTAAAAAACAAAAAACAAAAAAACACACCAAATATCAAGTATTCTCTTCCTATGGTTTGTGGCAGGGTAAAGGCTGTTTTCCTTCAGATTTTAGAGGCTAATAACAGGAACTTAAAAGGAAGTTCAATGGACACTGAGCTGACTTGAATTGCTTCCTAAGATGTAATAACATGGCATTCTACTCTATCTTTTTAGGAATTCCTCCTTTGTTTTGTTTTTAAAAAGTCTGACAAAACATATTTAGTGCTGCTAAGATTTCATCCGTGTTGCATATATTCAGCACATAGCAAGAGATGTGAAGGAAATGGTCACCAGCTATGATCCTATAAACCATGGCATAGCTGAATAAACAACTCAATTACATAATACATGGTAAACTAATTTAACTATCAGAATCAATTGGTCAAAAAAAACCTCAAATGCTTGCCGAAACTGAGATGTATGGATTATTCTTTCTTGTAGAAGACCACACACCTAGCAGAGTTGAAGATGAAGTGGCTTTCAGTGGCATTATATGAGCATCTGAAGTCATAAACTTGAAACTGTAATTTAAATAAAAACTTCATGAACTTTCTAAACAAAAGCAATTTATTTTTATAACATGCTCATTTTAACGTGGCTCAAAGAGATGAATCGATCTTGAACACAAAAAAAAAATGAATTAATACAGTATACACAACAAAATCAAGACGGATCCAACAGCAGAGCTGCAGCACCATACATCACCGCAGGTCTACACCAGCTGTTTCACGGTGGAAGTGTGCAAGTCTACATCCTCCAATAACCCTAACCTTAAGTTACCCCACTCTTAACCATTTATACTACATGCTAATCACAGTAACCCCTAACCTTAACAAAACTAATTCTTAACCCTTAACTTACCCATAATCTTATCCATTTATACTACACTCTAACCATACTAACCCCTAACCTTGAAACTGCTGGTGCAGAACTGCTGGCCTAGATCTGCGGGGACGCATGGTGCTGCAGTTGGATATTATTGCCAAAATCGAAGAGAAAACCAAAATCTTGAAAAATATGCAGAAAAACCTACTCATTCATGAAATATGTTTTGCTTGCCAGTACTGTATTTTGTTAGTGATTTTTAAACACCATATACAAGCTCTTGTGGTAGGAATTGGTCATTTTTTGCATACTCCAACTTCCTCTCCAGAGAGAATTTTGGGGTCAGAGCATAGAATCAGCTATGTGTACAGCACCCCTGGAGCAATTGCAAGTTGAGGTGCCTTGCTCAAGGACCTAACAGTGTAGCATTCCTTCTGTCACTGCTGGGATTCAAACCATCAACCTTCAAGATACCAGTCCAGAGCCTTTAGCCACAGAGCCACCACTCTGCCTATAATGGTGATGATACTTATCAAGGAGGACAAGCCTTGTTATCATTTTTTAGATTTGTGTCACTTATTTGCCATTTTTTGTCATGGTTTGTCAAAGCAGTGACTTGTTTGAATGATGATGTTATGGTTTTGAATTATTTACTTATTTAAGCATTTCATGTCTTTTTACATTCTTGGCCATTACTTGGTTCCATGTCATGCCAATGGCATCATATACATATACACAAGCATTATCTGGAAATGATGCCATAATGGATATCTAAAAAGATTAGTGAGGTCAAACACTGGCACTTGAAGTTAGTGATCCAAAACTCTTTTATTAATTTACTAGTTACTGAGAGTGCTTATAATTTTAATCACCATATTTGTTTATTTATGCACACTAACAAAGATTTGCCCCTTAGACTTTAAATATTCTTGTTTTAATGTTTATGGTTCATCATAGAATGACCATCAAAAGCACATAGATTTTGTTGCTACTAATTTTGCATAATCCTATATTGGTTAATACAAATACCTTATTTTATGAAATTTATTGATTTTATTTTCACCAGTATAATGCAATTTAAAACATCTGATTTGCTGCTACATTGAAATCCCCAGATGGTTATCACGGAACAGAAAAAAAGTAGCTCTTACTGATCTTCTGCTGTTATTTAACAATTTCACAGACCTTACCTGTTTTGGCCATGTAGAAATAAAAGCTGACTATGAGGAGCTATAAATATCACTAGGCCAATCAGCTGACAAAAAGTGCAGAATTTTCTCCATTAAATTAAAAAATAATTACATACTGCTTACAGATTATATCTTGAGTCAGTAACCTGAGTGCCAAAATAAGAAATGAGAATGTGTCAAAAAGAAAAGTCTGAAGAAGGATTTCTTCAGCTGGAAATCAATGCTAAGGGGCGGAAGTAAGATCATGCCTGCGGGCCTGCTCAATCTGTACCACATTTCACGATCAGAGTAACTGGCCTTGCAGAGATCAAATATCATCTGAGTTCCATGAACTTGAAAACAAAACCATGAAGAGGTCTCATTTGGAATGTACTGAGGAAATAATTCTAGCTCCAAATCTGTGTAATTCAATTTCTCAAAACATACCTGTGAAAATGCAGCCAATTACTTAAAGAATGAAGAAATCATTTTTTTGGTTTCTACAATTTACTACATAACATGTAAAACATTTAATTTTTGAGTAATAAATATTACACCAATTAAAAGATTATGATCTTAAAAATTCCTTAAATTAAATCCCACAATATTTTTTTTTTTATTTTTGGAATGGATTATGGATTATATTGCACATTAGGCTTCTTCAGATTACATTAGAAGTGATAACAAATAATATTTTGAAAAACTATTTTATCCCTTGATAAGGACAATTTGTACATCTCATGCTGTTAACTGCTTTGTAAAGAACTGATGGAGGAGATAATATAAAACATGGATTGACTGACATATAAAGTAAAATGAGCTGACTTTCTGCCACCTAGAGCCCACAGATCCTGTTATGGATTGTTAAAAGGGAGTCTCTGGCACAGACATTGGCCTTTAGAAGGACAACTGAAAGTAGTGGAAGAGTGCTAGACTCAGAGTGGAGTCAAAAGACAGAGAATGAGTGTGTACAGTGGTGTAATTAATGGTGTGAGTAAGAGACACAAGAGCACAGTGAAGAAAAGCCAAGGACAGCATAAGAACATGTCATGGGCATCGTACAAGTTTATGTGTTGGTGAATCTTTGGCCAAAAGAAGAGGAGTGGCAGGGAACAGAACAGGACTTGTAGGAATATAAGTGGTCATTTGTTTTATTTAAATTATTTTTATGATTTGTATAACAACAATACTGTGATTACAAACAATTTAATCTAAGTACTATTACTAAATAAAGTAAAATATGTTTTTTTAATGACCACTCATATTTTCCAGAAATCTTGGGTCATGCAAACTTAGCACCGGAATTGTAAATACTGTTAAGTTTTCTTCTTTTTCATGACCCCCCATGCTCTCCCAATGCATCTAATTTAAAGGAAAAGTCACCAGAGACACGAATGTCACTGCCGAGGTAAGTAAACCTCTCATCAAAGTCAACATTCTCTCCGCAAACAGACACACTGCTGATGGCTGTACCTAAGAGGTCATTAAAGGCCTGGATCTTGGTTTTTATGCAGGACATTCCAGGCCCAGACACTCCTCACTTAGTCACTCAAGAGCCCTGATCAGAGCATCCATTGACACTGTGAGTATCAGAGCATCGTCAGCAAAGTCAAGATCAGTGAATCTCTCTTCACCAACAGATGCCCTACAGTTGCTGAACCCAGAGCTGCTGTGGGGCATCTTTTGCCGGAGAGAACACAGAAACAGAAATAGAATACATTGGGGATCGGATCTGATGGTTTGATGCTTCCACTGATTGTTACAACTGTAAGCAACCTAATATTCCAGGTGTGTATATTAAAAATTGTGGTGGGATATTACTAGTAAACTGTTGATGTCACTCCTGAAAAGTTTGAAAATTTCATCAGTGAATGCAGATTTGGTCTAAGTGTACCAAAAAATTGAAGAACTCCAACTTCTGTCCTAATTTTTTAGTGTTTGTACTTGTACTCAAAAGCGGTTTCTTCAAATAAAACAATGGCTATTACATTGTTTGGGTTGCTGAATCCAATTTTGTTTATTGTTTCCTGGTATTGAGACTTTTCTTGACTTGAACTTTGTGATTTACAGTATTGTTTTTGAGTTTGACAAAAGAGTAAATTAAATTCACAGTTACAAATTTGGTTTGTTACTGACTAACATTTCTTTTTCTCGTTCCCATTTCATTCCATCTGCACCGCAGAACAAAGTTGTGTTTATGAATACTTTTTTGTGACAATTGACAAGTCACTTGCCCACAATGCTTATCAATACTTCTGCAGAATACATTAGAATTCTTTATCTCCTATAATACTTGTAATGTTTATTTCATTAACCTTTTTTGCCATCATCAGCCTGGTGTTTCCATCCCAATACCCCAGCTAAAATCTTTTATTTTTCAGTGCTACAGATTTAGATTGCAATTTAGCTAGAAAAGCAGCATACACAGCCACTATTAAAATGTAAAAGCTTATTGTAACTTCTTCATTAAGAAGGTTTACATTATACAAGTAAACTAAATGTATGGTATTGTAGTTAACCTCAAGGGTCACACTTGCCAATTGTTTTGTTAGCATTCATGCTACTACAGGTTAATCTTTCAAAAATACACAAATTATCAGTCTTGGAAAAGTGTTGGTTGTTAAAACAATGGATGAACTGAATTGCATGTGCTCTTCTGTTAAAAGCAAGTTTAAAAAAACAAAAGGAGACTGCACTCCTCCATGGCAATCGATTATTCAGGATAAGCCAAGCTAAAAGGACAGAAGAACAAAGACTAACATTCCAAAAAACAATGGTAAATCTAACCCTGCTGCTCCATAGTTCTGATTGTTTTGAGGTCTTGGTCCTTATGGTATCAGATTATTTTGTACAGATAGATGACACAAAGGAAGGGGTGCAAAATAAAGATGAGTGAGTGGGTGATTGCATTGTCCTGTAAGTCCAGGACGAAGCACTTTAGAAAATTCTTCTTTTTGTACTGTACATTTGTTCTTTCATTAACATTATAGTCGGGAGAAACTCTTAGTCACATGTGCTAATCAGTATGCGTATGCAACACATTACCACTCTCTCGCACCATGATTTGTGACAATAATCCTAATTTAAATGTATGAACAGAAAACTCAATAAGTTTATCATTGGAGCTTAAACAAAAGTGATTAAGACTTGGTTTCCAATGAAGAGACATATCTATTATATATCTGAAAGGCAGCTCATCCCAGCGAATCATGAGGTGTTAGATTTACAGTTCATCATATGATTGCAAATAAGTTTTAAAAGTGATTATTATTTATTGTTACATTACTTTTCTTTAATTTTGTTTTCTTTGCACTAACCAGCTAATAATATGAACAAGGAAGAACAACTACTACAGCTACACTGCAAGAAAGAAACTTGGAGCGATGTTTAATAGTTACTTTGTCTTCTTCCAGGCTGAGTAAGCAGTCAATGAAGTAGAACATCTACCATTAGATCCTATTCTACAGTAGAATGCTTATGTACTGGTAATTCAAAAAAAAATATTCAAGAAAATGGAAAAAGACTACAGGAACAAGTTACATTTGATCACTCACAGAAGGATCCTGACACTGGTTTCATTCCTAGCAGTATTAATATTTTTAATTCTAAATATCAAGTGGCTATTAGTGGGCCTTTGATAAATTATAAATAATTAGCATACTGCCATAATACCATGTTCTTATTTATGCAAATCATGGCAATGTATATAATTTCTTTCTTTTTTGAAATGTATTACTCTAAGCATGGGGTAGGCACTCCATAATAATTATTATTATTAGAAGTATTTGTAATAGTAGAGTCTGTAGCTTTAATGGAAGTAGCAGTACAGTGAAATCCTTATTTGCATGTCAGTACTCTGTCGCATGATGATATATATATATATATTTTTTTTTATTATACTTTATTAATCCCAAAGGAAATTACTTGGTTTTCACATACCCCCTGGGGTCAGGGTCAGCCATTGTACAGCGCCCCTGGAGCAAATGAAGGTTAAGGACCTTGCTCAAGGGCCCAGCAGAGTAGCATCTCCTTTGGCAGTGACAATTCGAACCAGCAACCTTCGGTATACCGGCGCAGATCCTTAGCCTCAGAGCCACCACTCCACCCGATATCAAAAGTGTATTGAAATGCATAGTTTCATTTATTGAATAGAAAGAAAATCTCAGAAATTACAATTATTATTGTTATAATACTATATCTGTAGAATCATTTATATATTTGTAAATTAATGCCAAAACAAATTTCCTTGGGATCATTTTCAAACACACATACTCAAAAAATTGATATACTTGCCAAGGCTAATCTATTGCTATTATCAATGCTACTTTCTAGCTTAATCTTTTTGAATATATAAATAAAAAATCTCCTGCAGTAAAATTTAAGATGCTGATTTTTTTATAATTTTATGTATAGTCAGTACTGAATTGATTGCTGGATCTGTCCAATTACTTAAGAATTAGATTTGATTAGATTAGATAGAACTTTATTTGTCCCGGGTGGAGTTTGGCTTTTTACAGAGGCTCATTAAATAAATACATACTGTAGGTAGATAAATAAGTAAATAAATAAATAGACACACACAGTTTGCTCTGAAGACATACTAGAATGACTATAAATCAAGAAAAAGAAAAAAAAGAAAAGTTCTGACTTGGCTGTCACAGTCACAGTGATTCATTAGACAGGTGTATTTCTGACGAATAGTTCATTCACTGAAAGTCCTCAGCGTTAGCGTGTCACAGAGAAGATGTGCAGCATTGTTCTTAATTTTTGTTTTAACTCTCTCCTTTGCTATTAGGGGTGGAGTAGTGGCTCTGAGGCTAGGGATTTGCACTGGCAATCAGAAGGTTGCCAGCTCGAATCCCGTAAATGCCAAAAGTGACTCTACTTCATTGGGCCCTTCAGCAAAGCCTTTAACCTGCAACTGCTCCGTCCTGGGTATGACGTTAATCTACATCCAGCCCTGCGTGTAGGCCCTCCAGTCACCATAAAAAAAACTCACACTGTACCATTCCATCTGAACTAGTGTGGTGCTGAGGTGTCACCTGTTATCATGGCTGCATTCAGGCCCTAATCTATAGGGTGGTCCAGATCTAATTATGCAATTTAAAATATGCTATAACTTATAAAGTTTATTACATAGAAAATCACCCAAAAAAACCCGGACCATCGAGAAGTGTGTGAACTGACGACATAAAGAATCGTCTTCGCATCGAACTGGAATCGTCCCTGCATAAATCAAAGTCATCCAGAAGATCTGGATCTGCATAATTAGATCTGGACCACCCTGTGGGATCCTGAGTTGGTTTGTCATGTGGTGGGTGCGGCAATGTGCTGTATCAGTGTGTGCTCCTAACTTCCTCCTCCTCCTTTGCTATTACCTCTAGTTACTTCATAACTTGATAGTAATGACATAACATATACGTCATGTCTCAAAAGTGCACAAAAACAAAAGAAGCTCAGCCTAATCACAATTCTACCTGCATTACAGACGTTAGATTTAGTAGTTAAACCTGTGGATTATCCTTCTAAATGCAAATAATCATTAATAATAATTCTTTGCATTTATATAGCGCTTTTCTCACTACTTAAGTCCACTAACCAACAAAACCACAGACCAACCTAAGATAAAAACACACATGGCTTGATATAACTTTCAATTAAAGTGTTCAGCAATGGAAGATTCGACTTTAGCTAGTGCTAAATTCTGGCTCGGGATGACTTCTTTCACCTGCTAAAGCAGTGGTATCTGGGCAAATCAAGTGATCTGCTGCTGGATTTCGGTCTCATTCTCACTCTTGGCTTATACATTAAATAAAGAGTAATTTGCTTACATAAAACAGATGATTTATCTCTTAAGATGTTATTTTTTTAATTCTTCCTACTCTTTTAACCATTGCTTTTCTTTTAATACAACATGTATCAGAATACATTTCAAAGCAGTGTTAAAATATTTTTGTTGCATGATATTATGCTAAATTTTGTTTATAAGGAACCTATATAATACAGTAATATTCATACCAGCTGAAAGGTGATTTTTAAAGCACTGATGCCATGGCCAGAATGTAGCTTAAAAATAATTCAGTGAAAATAATTATAAAAGCAATATCTTTAATTATTTACATAAGATACATTTCTTTTTGAATGTATTTTTAGTAATAATGGGAGTAATAGTAAATGGGTAGTGTGAGTGCAGTTTCCTCATGCCTCCTTGAGTCCTAGAGCACTAACTGTGTGGGGTCTCCATATTTCCCAGGTGTCTTGTTGCTCTTTTCCTACATTTCAATGAGAAGAAGGTTTGATTGACTGACAACTGTAACTTGCCTGTGTGTGAATGTGGATATGTATAAGTGTGTCCTGTCTGGAACCCAGTGTTGCTGGTTCAGGCTATGAAAATCCATTAGCACAAAATGAAAGGAATGGCTTAGAAAATGAAGGAATAAATGAATAATTGGCCTGTGATGGCCTGCTATCCCATCCATGATGATTTCATAGCTAATGTCTTTTGCTGCCAGAAGCATAGGCTTCCATCCCCCATATCCCACACCACACCTATTTAGTTTATCTTTAATTAATTCACTTCACATAAGGAAGCTTAGATGCCAAAACAATGTGTCCATTTCCATGGACACATTGAACTCTGGTGCAGTAGCAGCAGTTGTACAAATGCTTGACTCTGTGCTACAGAGTGCTTCTTTTTCTTCTGCTTGCACAGAGCACCATCTGATAGATAGGGTCTTTGTGACAGCACAACAGGATTATTACGTTTCTTCCCTGTATAGAGCTCAATTTGACAGTTAAACTCATACATAAACTCAAGTAACTGACCTGGGACGTACAGTATGTCCTATCCTTTGCACAGAAAATGAAAACTAACTTTCTAAGACAGTCCAGCCAAAGGAGAATCTTATTGTTCATGTGACTAATTGGTCCTTTGAGAGCTGAGGTGCCTTATTTTCCACTCGAGATCTAATGCTCTGCAAGTGTCTAATATCCAACACCATGTGGTTGGTTTTAGTTAATGACCTACTTTTTGGAAATAAAGGATATGATTCATAATAGAGCCGTACACATGTATTGTGAGTAATAAATTGTTAGCTTGCTATATAACTTATACATTCAATCATTTCTGAATCCTTATAAACCCAGTGGAATGAACCAAAGTTTATGGAATTCACAGTCCTAAACAATTATATCATTCCAATCTAAAACGCTCTGAGGCACGGGCTCAAGAATACCTTGGCTAAAATGCAAGGTGGAACCCTAAGCAGTTCATAGAAAACAAACCACATAGTACATTCTGCTTCTTCTACTAACAAGATAACCTGAAAAATTAGGTTGCTTTAAACATTGTAATTATCTGTATCCAGCTACTTAAATGTTAGAGGCCACACTTCTGAAACAGCAGCAAAAACATTCTGTCCTAAATTTCCAAGTCTCTGGCTGGATTTTTCCTTGTTTCCTCTGCAGGTCTCAATAGGAATCAAATTCATTCTTGTTTTAAAGCCAAAGATTTAGTAAGACATCTACAAGATCCTCTTTAAATTCCTATCTCAGCAACACGCTTTGCAGGCTTTTTGGCGGAATTAGTTTAATCTTGAACTATGTACAACTCTGACCCAGTTAAAGCACCTTGTAAAACTCTAAGGCAAGAAAAACACAGCCCAGTGTTACAACAAATCCATATGACTGAGGCTGCTTTCTTCGAGATATTTGGGGCTTTAAAATAATGGAAAAATACAGAAAGAAATAAAAGAGCACAGCTCGATAAAAACACAATGTAACTATCAAAGCATTACTTTAACAGAAATGTTATTTTTATTTAATTGTTTTATTGGATGGAAGAGTGATTACTGTTGGTGGCTGACAGGTCCAGGTAAGTTCAAGTCAAATTTAAAGCCTATGTGGATTTTACACATTTGCTACCATTTCAAAATAACAAGTGATTTAAAATACTAAAGTGTGATCTATCGACAGGAAAGCAGTACCATGTAGGTAGTGTGGTGGTCTGCACACCTCTTTCAACAAAGAAATTCCTGATTAACCCCCCAACTGCATTTAATGTATTTCTTGAATTCTCTCATTATTTGGTCTGGATATGGCCATATTTTCTCCAGAAGTTATTTGTGTCAGAGCAGGGTTTTTTTTTCTTGCAGCAGCAGAAGGAAAGCCTTCCACTTTGTACCAAATGCAACAAGTTTAAGTTTAAAAAAGCTTGGCAATGTACAATTTGTAATTACCTTTGACTCATTTCCTTACGTTGTCAGTTCAAATGTATTTATTTCCACAGAAACACACTCATTATTATAGGCTGCCCTCTAAGAGAGAGTACAAATACATAATTCAGTTATACAGAAAGGATTGGCTTATGCATATTACACTACTCTGAATTTGTTACTCACAGTAGAAGGAACCAACATAATAAAAATAATGATAACGGAACAATGTTCGAAGAATGATAACAGCTATCAACTAATGTTAATGATATTGTGTTTATATTTGTTATTAAATTATTTTTTTTTAATTATCTTATGGTTTAAGAAAAATAGTAAGACTAATGGCAGGGCAGAATGCATTAGGTGCTCGAGTGAAGTAATCCCTGTTCATGTGGGATTTAAA
Organism: Polypterus senegalus; assembly: GCF_016835505.1. Lineage (NCBI taxonomy): Eukaryota > Metazoa > Chordata > Cladistia > Polypteriformes > Polypteridae > Polypterus > Polypterus senegalus. Next base: position 187,883,687 of record NC_053157.1, read on the forward strand.
AGTTGAGAAACAGAGCCAATAATAGACCACTGTATGTGGCATTAACAGTGATTGTAAAAATACGTATTTTCTTATGGCTTAAAGACAGCACGACAGATTATTAAATGTGCCTTTAAATACCAAAGTCACAAAATATATTCCTAATTAGCCAACAATTTCATGAAAAAAATGAATATTTTGACATGACTTTAATAGGATGTAAAAATGTTCAAATCAAATTACAAAAGGCACTAAAAATGAAAACCTATTACTACTTGTATCAGTTAGCTCTGATGATTTAAATTTTCACATTTCAATAAGGTCCCTTTAGGCAGCATTAAGTTGTGGCCACTTTGACTCTTTTCTTTTGAAACATTAGCAGGCTGTCAAACGGTGATGCATATACGTCCAAAATGACTTGTATGGATCATAATGGCAGGCTGCAAGCCTTTTGAATTTTAAAACTCATGTATGCTCTACAGGAGCTACAATAAAGGTCAGGTATCATGTGTAGCATTTAAAAAAATAGTTTGAAAGTTAAAGTTAAAAGTTAAAGTAAAAAAGGAACTACATATGTAAACAGAAAGGAAGGTATTTAGTGTGAATTATAGCAATTGTTTTTCTCTGGTAGAAGAGGATATAAGTCATCTATACTAATTATATATGTGTGTCATTTTAGTACATGTGAAAATATACAACAACAGATAAAGTCAAAAGTTACAGTGGAAATCAGAAAATAATTTTCCTGGGATTTAAGGGCACAGATCACTGAATGTGACAAAGGTATGCATTGGAGAGGGATACTCTCCCTATTTCCAGAACATTCTCAGTAGACTTACCTATTACAATCAGGGTGTAGTTGATGTTGATACTACCAAAGCCATTTGTGGCTTTGCAGATGTAGGTCCCAGCATCTTCTGCCTCCACTTCTTTAATCCGAAGACCGTGTGGTAAAACACGGAACCTCGTCCACCCGCTATGAATGGTGCGCTTGTCTTTGGTCCACATTGTGAGGGGAGGAGGGTCTCCTTCAACAGGACATAGAAGTTTCATTGTACGGCCTATTCTCACAGTCTGCCGGTGGATTACTTTGTCAGCAATTCTTGGTGGATCTTAAAAAAAACAAAAACAATGTGTTACTCAAAACCAAATACAGCAGGAATAGATAGATAGATAGATAGATAGATAGATAGATAGATAGATAGATAGATAGATAGATAGATAGATAGATAGATAGATAGATAGATAGATTTAACATTAACACTTAGATTTAACATTAACACTTTTGATCTTAAGGGTGTGAGAAATGTGGAATGGTCTTCACAGTCAACACAAAGCCAGTGGGAGCCGGCTCTTAATAGGAATGTTGGTTTCTTCTACAGCTGGACACTTTGCATTTCTGGCAGGTTCATCCCTCGGCGCAAACATATTCCTGCCTCACGTTATTCTGTTCACCCAGGATCAGAGTTAGCCCATGTGCCACACTTTCCTGTGGCTCTATGAGCCAACCCATGGCCAGGATCCACACACCCAGGCTGATGAACTTTAGTAATATTGAGATATGTTTAAAATGCTTCTTTAAACCCTATTTCTGTGTCCCCCCACCTAACCTCCCCCCATTTCATGCCCTTGTGAGCTGCTTTTAAGGGTGGCTTCTTCTGGTAGCCACACCCCTTGTGACAGTCCTTGGCCACCTGAGAAATGTGTCCCACTCAGGTCCAGACCAAGGATATTACAATACAAATATACTCTACCATAGAATCAAACACAACACTTTAAAGTAGTTATTATAGGTTATAATTTTGATTGAAATAATTTGAAGATTAAATGTTCATAGCATGATTGCTTTAAACATTATATCAATCATCATACTGGCTGTTTAAATGATCCCATCATATTGACAAAACAAGTTAGTGGTGAGGCCATAGGACATAACTTCATGGCTAACAACTTAAGTTCCGTTTCCATGTTTTCAGCTTACCTTAACTACAGGACCACATGGCTGATTTCCAAATAAATAGGTATAAAAACAACAGTTGTAATATATTAACTCAGACTCACTTTTGCTTTCAATTATGCAGTAGTATAGTAAGTTAGAACTTTTGGCTGGAGGCTGGCGGAGACGGGGTTAAATAATCAGGCTAAATATACGCTTAGGTAAGTCCTTGAGTATAAAGCTGTTTCTAATTTTGCAAGGGACCTGTTGAACCGTGATTACCACCCCCCATCCTCCTCTTGCCCTATTCTCAAATAAAATAAAAAGAGAGATGACAGAATTATAATATCAGTAACTTTAAAAATGTTGGGTATTTGTCAACACTACCACCTCTTGGCTATGAGGTAGGAGGAGAAGACACATTAAGAACAAAAAAAAGCTAAAAAAAAAAAAACTGTGGACCTCCAGGCATGACAATTATCCTTCTATAGTTTCAGTGATATAAACCATCTGGGCCTAGTATTTACATGCCACAGACCCTACAGAACTCTTGTAATGAGCTGTCATTAGCCAAGTGCTACTCCTCCTTGATTATAATCCTGGAACAAGTAGGCCCACAGTAAGAGACAGACATACAGCATACAGTTTTGCTCAGGTGTGCAGAAGTCCAAGAGTACTGTATACACACTGAGTATGGATATGTAGTTTACAATTTATGAAAGAGGAAAGGAGTAGTATTTATAATTGACAACCAATAAACACGCTGCAATACACACTAGCCATTCGCTCAGAAATATTTAAACATGCGTCTTACAACTACATGCACCGGGGAAGGTAATGGGTGCAGATCAAAGAATTGTTTTAAATCCACAATCAGGGGATGCTACAAGAAGACGACTCTACAAAAATACAAAATTAAAACCACCCTACATTACCTGAGTGACACTCCCTGAATTAAATGAAGCTTGACTGTATTTCTCACATTAACACATATTTTTCTACTTGTCACTTCTTTCTTGTCCTGTTTCTCTCTCCAAGTTTGGGTCTCTTCCTCTAGCCAGGGACCTTTGCTTCTACTTATCCTCCAAATCTTAAAATCTCATGATTGTACCATTGTATAAAACCAACAGAGACTTTAAAATTGTACTAGAGCCCTTCACAGATTAGATGTTAGCAACCAAAATAACTTAGAAGACAAGCAGCCTAGGATGATCATATTTCCATGTCTGACTTGTTGAAATACTTTCTACATTCTATTGCCTTTGATATTGTTTGGTAATAGAAAGTCGTTGTTTACATCATCATCCCTACCACAATCTAATTACAGTATTTAATGGCAGAATATAAATAAGTATTGAGATAGCTAATGGCTGCAACAAAGTTAAAATTCATGTCTATTCCAAATCATCAGAACACTTTCAAATATCTATTTATAGTGCAAAAACAAAATGATCATATATGGAAAAATTCACTCTTAGAAGATATAGAAATTATGTAATTATTACTATGTAACCCTATGACTGTCATGATTTTGGTATTTTTGGGTTTTGTTTTGGATTTATGTATTTAAAAGAAATTCTATTTTGCATCAGCATCAGGAATTGTTATGGTGTTCTTCTTGATTGATGATGGTACCATTTTGTTTACCAATGTCTCATGCCAATCACAATATCGTCATAAGTTTACAAAAGGTGGCAGTCTGATAGTGGCTTCATCACAGCATTGAAATACGAAAGGAAAACTCCTTGCCTTAGTCTTGTTTGATACTTTGGTTTTGACCTAACATTTTCTTTTGACTACTCTTTTGGTTTCTACTTTTTTATTGTTTTAACTTCCTGTTGTTGACATGGCTTTGTTTTTTGAACATTCATTTGTACTTTTCCTTCTAGTGACCTCCTAGTCCACTTATTAACTGTCTTTTCAAGAAAATTTTAGATAGATAGATAGATAGATAGATAGATAGATAGATAGATAGATAGATAGATAGATAGATAGATAGATAGATAGATAGATAGATAGATATGAATGATAAAAGTGTGGAAATAAATCAGTTAAGTTGAAGACTGCAATATTATATGTCATGAAAAGTGATCAATGTACTCGTAAGAAGTACTTTAGTATTTTTCTGTTACATATAGATATAAAAATCTATAGTATGCATTTGTCATGATTTGACTCAGTTTTAATTTTTCCGTACTGTTCCTGGGTCTCCAAAGATATTTTATAAAGTGTTTAATTTCACTGCATCTTTATTTATGCTAGACATTTTTGCATAATCCTTTACTGCTATTTTGAGACTTCAGTGTCTACGGTTGCTATGTGATTGTTGACATCAGGGGGTCACAGACAGCAAGACATCACAGGTCAAGGGGTACAAAGGTCAACCCTTTTGGACTATCTGGTTTGTCCAAGTCTGTGGATTCAACCTAAAAATGTAGTGAATTGTTACTTGGTGACTGCAGACAGGCTGAATGTGATTTAGTGTGTCAATAGTCTGTTTAAGCAATTAATTAATCTTTAAAGTTTTAAATGAACAAAATATAGTGGGTAAATTAAAGTAGTACATAGGAGGTTACCTAAATCTGATTAAAAGTGTTAAAAATATGGAAAATTTCAAACGTGTCCTGTAAAACTGTGGGTGAGCAGGGCACCTTGGGGACATTTATATCTCTAACTCAGTATCCTTTTGATAAGAACTGACATGCAGGGATGTAATTGATTAATTCTGTTCAAAATATTTTTGTTTAAAAAACAATTTTTAGTTAAAAGTATTGAAATTTTCTAAATCGGAAAACTATCTGGCTTAAAATTTAATAGCACAAACAAGTGCTGTCCTTGGCGTGTCAGTCACCATGAAAGGCCAGTTATAGATCAACTTTGCGAAACTTGAATTAACTCTTAAAAATCTATATGCTGTCTCTCTTATTAAGTTTAACCCTAAATGAGTTGATCTGGCAATTTGCTTGGTGGAGTTTGACCAGTAAATGTGCAGCAGTGAAGAGTTGAGTGTTGATTATGACATGGAAACCTGACAGGACAAAAAAAAAGAACAGTCCTTTTCTAAATGTGAATGCGGATGGCCAGTTAATTGTTCAAAGGCCTATCTAAAGAAGTCGGCAAACTAAATGAAAAACAAGGTCATGGTTACTGGCACTGCAGAGGCGGGTGGGGAGTAACGGCTTGGTTAATTCCTCTCGCTGTTTGCTTAAGCAGAAATTATGAGACCAGATTGCAATAATTGGACAGTCCAGTTGCTTGCGTTCCAACAGCCTCCCACTTTTCAGGCTGGCAGACATCAAAGAAAAATTACGATTCACAGCTATAAAAGAAATATTTCTTTTTTTTTCTTCTTCTTCAGTTAATTGCCAACTTTCAAATCAGCTTAGCTCCAATCTTTGTCATAAAAATACCAGTAGAGCACTTTCATAGCATGATACAAACAAGCAAGTGTGCGTGAGGGTGACTGATAAACAACGTAGCATAGTGTTTCTTCCTCTTGTTTCAAATTTCCTCACTATGCATGTTCTTTTGTTTTTACAAATTCAAGTACTAAATTTCATTCTCAAAGCTGCTATAAAAAAACGAGAGAAAAGGTTCATGACATACAATAACATGCTATTACTTCACTTTAGTTACTAAACACATGGAAGCCATTCTTAGAGTACTTGTGCCAAATGAGAAAGAGCTGCGTCAGAATGGCAGAACACATAGGCTAATAAAACAAGTAGCATGTGATCATACATTTCGGCAATGCAACAAACCTGTCATCGGCTAAGACATACTGTTGAAAGCTGATAACAGGACTACTGCTATACTGCCACTGGTTTCCCTTTCTTTTTAGATTATTTTCACAGTACTATTCTTCACATAGTAAAGGCAGAAACAAAAGGCTGCAGGTTATCCTCCATTAAAGATCATTGGTAGTACTCATATACTGTAAATCAAATCATTTTAGCACCATCACTGCACCACTCTCCTAGCAGGCAGATGTCCATTTACATAGCCACCACTGTAAATCATCTTATGAGCCCCAGGTATTCTGCCCAATTTCTGAAACTTCTACATTCATTACAAAGAACCAGATGTGAATGAGAATAACCCCATCATAAGGTATGCACCCTTGCCAATTAAGACTTGTCAATTAATGTGGTCATATTTATAGAATGTGGAAGGAAGCTGGAAACCTGGAAGAAAATCAAAAGAACAGAGTGAGAAAGTGTATTTAACACAGTAAGGCTTCGACTTAGTCGACTAGGACTGTGCTCTCAAACAATTATTTAAAGCTAAACTGAAGATAAAGTTTTCTTTACTTCTATTTGAAAATATATGTTAGTTGTACTTATGTTCAACTTCCGCTTTAGGTTCATCCATATCTGTCTTGTTCTTTTCATTTGCCATTATGTGCAAGGCTTGTTCCATTTACTTAAACAAAGGCTTTATCTACTATTTATCACTGCCATATTGTATTATTATTATTATTATTATTATTATTATTTAACAGTGACTAAGACAGACTGAACTTAGCTGTCTAGGGCTGAGGCTTCAAATATTCATATTTATTTCTAAATTGAAGACCAAATATTAGTACTAGATAAGTATTAATTTCAACAAGCAATTTAGTCAGAAGTAGGGTATTAATAAACACTCCTCCATAGCTAAATATTCCTTTGTAATGCTTCACTGTGACTGCTGTCTTGTCTTTAGCTAAGTCAGAAGTTTTTATCTTTTTATAATTCTGACTTGTATTTTAGTTTTGTTTGTATTTGAGTTGTTGTTTGCTATTATATTTTTTCAGCTTCTGTAAAAAACTAAATTTCCCTCTTGGAACAAACAAATAAATAATAAAGATCTATCTATCTATCTATCTATCTATCTATCTATCTATCTATCTATCTATCTATCTATCTATCTATCTATCTATCTATGTTCTCTTCGGTTGTATTTGAAAGTTCATGATATCACTGATCATTCTTTTCAACTGCCATTATGTGCTTAAGGATTGATTTCTTATAATTGCTCCATTTAAACTAAAACCTCGATTATCCATCACTCGAATAACCATCAGTCTCCATTAACAAAAACAATGCACATGTCAGCATCTACCTGTTACAACTGCCAAACGATACGCTACGAGCTAAGCAAATTGGAACACCTCTATCTTGAGCTAGCAAATAGTGTTTTTCTTCAGCACCACATGTCATGCTGAATTTTGAAATCAGTATTAGTTACGTACCTTCAGCTTTAATAGTGTTTTGTAGCTTTTCTCTTTTGTTATAATTAAATTACTATACATTTCTATGGCCGATAAACGTTTGCATGTGGTGCTGGAATTGTCAAAAAAAATTATTAAATGTTTACAAAATGGAAAAAGTGCTTCAAGTATTTGCTTTATTTTACAGAAGGAAGAACAACAGTGAACAGTGACATAAAGTGTGATGCCGAGAAAAGTGAAAAACGTGTCGAAAATGGAAACTACTGACAGTAATTTTATTCTATATTAATGTTAATGTTCATCTGCTTTACAATTTTCTTTATAAATTCTGTTATATTATGTTTTGTTAATATAATGTGACATAGAGGCAGCTTGCAAAGCACTGTGTGGGAGCAATAAGGATGGAATAAATGGTGTAAGTGATGGGACTGGGTGAAGGGCTTCTGTTCTGTGAGGGGCGGATACGCCACTTAGGAGAGGAGTGACAGGAGAAGTTAGGAGAAAAAGGAAGGTGCAGCAGAAGGAACTTTTGAATAGGGACTCAGGAGACAATGAACAGGAGTGTATGTGGTATAGAGAAAGACAGAACGTGAATGGTAGGAGATAAATTGATTCGTAAGGAAAGCTTTCTTTTATTGTTCTGGAAATGTGCTCTGTAACCCAGATAACGGAACATAAATCAGGGCACCATTTGTTGTGGAACGCAGACTCCAAGTAAAATGTAGAAAACTCCAGTACCTCTGAGTTGTATTTGCTTCTTAGGCTGGTCATCACAATATTATATACATTAGTTCATTCTGTTAATACTACATTTTATTAATATAGGTTTTTTTTTGTAAATAAATAAATACGACTATTCGCTAAACTAATTTACTGTAGTGTATATCATTTTTAAAGTATAGGGTGGTCCAGATCTATTTACGCAATTTTCATTACGCTTGAACTTATTAAGTTTAGTACATAGAAAATCACCCGAAAAATCTCGGACTATCGAGAAGCGTGTGAACTGATGACATGAAGAATCGCCTTCGTGTCGAACTGGAATCGTCCCTGCATAAATCAAAGTAATCCAGATGATCTGGATCTGTATAATTAGATCTGGACCACCCTGTATAGCAGCTGTTCTATTATCTGTCTTTTCTCTTATCCATCACAGCCTCGGTCCCGACCCCTGACGCATAATTGTGGCTTTACTGTTCTTACACAGAGGCTTAGTTTTTTTTTTGGATATTTCTAAAGCACATTATGAGAGTGCTCACTCTGAAAGGCATTATATAAAACTAAATAACTGACTTGTGTAAATGGGTGTCTTTTCCAGGTCTGGGGCTTCATGTATAAACGGTGTGTACGCACAAAAATATTGCACAAGAACGTTTCCACGTTCAAATCGAGATGTATAAAAACTAAGCGATGTATAAAGCCACACACATTTCCACGGTAGCTCATGGCGTACGCAAGTTCTGCGCTCTGTTTTGCAGACTGGCGGCACCCAGCATCAAAGCAGTGCTACTGTTCCTGTGTGGTTACCCTTTCTTTTTTTAGATCCACATCCCTGACGCGGCTTTATAAATACACTGAAATTAACCGCATTTTGTTTATTAGTTTAACGCATCTGATTGTAATTAACCTGTAACAATATAAAGGTCCACTGAATGGTCAAACTATTCTAAATACCATAGCTGCTTTAGCGTTGTTACTTTTACTGCACCTTCTTCTTCTTCTTTCAGCTGCTCCCGTTAGGGCTTGCCACAGCAGACCATCTTTTTCCATATTACTCTCACTGCACCACTCGGAGTATTTATATCACTGCATCTGAGTGGGGAATCACAGCTGTACAGCAGCTGATCAGAAATAGAATTATCATTATACATATGGTAAACAATTCAGAGCCTTTCCTGTTCAGACTTCGCGGTTCAGAAACAGTTTCATCCCAAGAGCTATAAATGTACTCAATCAGTCCATCAAGTGCTCCTTGTAGAACTGTTTGTACTTATAAGTAAAATTACCTCACTGTAAACTTGCGATACAGTTATAATATTGCATAACCTGAGCCACTTTATAAAGCGTGTATTTACATATGATGACGATATCATTTTTAAGATGAAATGTAGCAAAATATGTTTATTATATTATACAGATAAAACTTTAATCTCATTTAAATAATCTATATTGTTAATAATTAAACATGTGAGGACACGGTGCCACAATCCATTCACAGATTATTCCTGCCTCGCGCTGTATTCTTGCTGGTGCTAGCACAACACTGGAAGGATAGATGGATAGAATAATTAAACATGTACTACAAAGATATTTCAATGTTCCTTAAAAGTTTTGAAGAATCGGTGTTCTAAGCTTACAGATGGCTTAACGTCTATTACAGAGCTGATTGTGTGGCGATTGGCTATTTAGAGAAAGAAAAGTAAGAACAGGAATTGGGAGTTAGTATGTCTGAAAGAGACAGTACTGCTACAATAAAGTACTTCATCAAAGGACGCACATGGCATCTTGCGTGACTCATAAACAATCACTGCGCCACCGTGTTCCCATGTTTAATAACATGCTTTAACTCCTATCATCATGAAAATGATACCACGTATACATCTCAGCATTTTAATTATTCAGAGAGCTGTAATATTACAAATGTAATGGATTCTGTGTTCTGTCAGAGGAAGAGAAAGCCCAGAAGCATGTAGTGATTCACACACATAGAGCACATAGAAGATCAAATACAAAACAAAGCATTTAACATGCTACTTTAGTTACGATGGGATTTCAGAAAGTAGTAAATTAAATGATCTTAAGATGAAGTTTATGATGTTTCACGTTAATGACAAAATAAACTACGTGATTAAAGTGGAAATTTCAAGATTAAAGTTGACATTTCGTGCTTTTTCCCCACTGTGTGCCTTTTTTTCTCTCTGTACCCTAATAAGCTTTCGTATGACACTCAGACAGTGGGCTACGACTCGCCTTTTCACGGCAACTTTGATATGTGACAACTTTTTTATTTCAGGCACTGTGTGACTTTGTGAATTTGAGCTTTCGAGTTTCTCTGACACTCTATTTCACTCGATCAACTTCCTTTTGTTGTTTATACCACTGTTTAAACCAACAAATAGTATGTTTTTCTTTGCCTCCACTTGGTATTCACTGAAATTCTTCGATTCTAGTGCTTTTGCCATTGCCTTTTCACAGAACGCTGACCTTAAGGGCTATTTATATTGATTTGAATATTCAAAGTGGCGTAATTCTGGGAGGAGCCGGGGTGGGACAGCAGGCGCTTGCACGTGCGTTACTTTTCACGCTGACCGGGATTTATGTAGCGGAAGAATGTGGAAGTTGGCGAACGCACAGATTTATGCATCAGGGTTTTTTTGTGCGTAAGCACATTTCCGCTTTTGTCCGCACACCATGTTATAGTGTGAATTCTATGCACAGCGTTATTCATTAAGCCCCTGGTACCTGAAAACTGTCGTACGAGTCATCTTGGCTTTGAGGTATACAACATATAGCTACCAGCATCAAGAAACCCCACCCTTTTAAAATTAGCCATATCTCAATTCAAAACTACTTTGTTACTGTTTACAGGAACACAGACCAGATACAAGACAGTTTTAGAGGAGACAATTCTAAGCATAAAGCAGGAGATTTTGGATGAACAGCAGCTTACCAAAAATATGATAAAATATCCATTCATTGTTAAGCTTACTTATTTCACTTTCAGACCTTGATAGAAAGGCCTACTGCAGGAGTACATGTCATCATGTTCATTTTCTATAATTTTTCCTAGATTCTCTGTATGTTTTTAAATCATGTTATGCAAGTTTTTGGTTGTTTTATACACAGCAAATCCATTTCTGAGATTACTTTATTAATTGGAAATGTTATTTAAACGTGTCATTTTGTTTTGCCGATAGGTGCTATTATGTTGAGGTTTTTGTGTTGCTCGTTTTCATGGAAGTCAACCCCTTAATGCATTGTGAAGGCATGGCAATGACTCCACCAGTCCACCAATATAAAATTCACCCATTCTGTTCCTTGATATCCAAGACTGACTAAAAACTACTACCTTTTCATGTTTCTTTTAGAATGTGACGTTCTGTGTATCTCTTTTTTGACTTTTGATTTCTGGTTAGTGTTTTAGGCTATGTCAAACATGTTTCTGACTTCCAGATTTTACCTACAATTAATTTTTTTGTCTTTTCTCACTGTCCTTTCATCTGAAGAACTTTCAGTAACTACGTCCAGTCAGTACATGCACTCAAAGGTCCTTGGAGAAATACCAAATAGAAAAAGAGCAAATACACAAACAGCACACATTGCCCTGGCCACAATTTGCTAACCACTGTACCACAGTTTTTTATGAAGATACACAGTTGTGTAATTCTGGCAGAGGTGGGTTAATTGATTGACTCCGCATTTGAGAAGGAGAATGGGATTTAAAACTGCTTACCAGTTAACACGAATTGTTTTATTTAGCCAATACTGTATATACTACACACTTTACATGTATATTTTATAGAAACATAAATTAACAAATATTTTTGGCATAAACTAGTTTTAGCCACATAGAAATTATAGCATTACCTAATTAGTAAATGACTTTCCAAATTGTACAAAGCTAGCAGGGATCGTTTTGTTTGCCCACTTACCCAGTAACCTGTGTTAATGCTGGTCATATGAAACAAAACCCCAAACTGTGCACAAGGCAGATACAATATAATGCAATTATCCATTTCCTGCTAATACAGACATTTCAATGAGAACACACATGCAGGAAATTGTAAGTGTCATTGTTTATGTCTGCGGAAAAAAACGCTAACCACTATTCTTGACTCTGTGCCATTTACTCTTGCGCTCTCTCCCTCTCTCTTTCATTTCTCCCGGCCTGAGTAAAGTTGTGCTGCATCTTCTGTGTTTTGTATGGATCACAGTGTTAGCAGAATTAGGGATGTAAATTAAAAGGTTTGCCTCAGTTTAAGTCCAAACAGATAGCACCCGCAACAATAAGCAGTTGTTCCATTTAAGTTCATAATGTTACTCGTATATATGCTTTTAGTTTTGAGGTAAAGTATTTGTAAGTAGGGCAAGCATTTTGATTATTTGGCTGCTTTGCTCTTTAACACCATGATTCACAAAAGCATCTTTTTTAGCCAACTTATTTAAGCAAGTCTAGATCACTAGAGCTGTAAGGCAGCGGTGCTAACCACTATGCCAAATGTTACTGGTTCCTTGTAATAGAAATCCACCAAATTGGAAAATGTTTTCTTATAACTTTGTGAAATTTATTAACCATATTAAAATGTTTCCACTTGATCATTTTATTATTGAAACTAAATCAAATTACAACTCATATGATGAAACTTGAAATATCGGCATGCACATTTTTAGGGCATAATTTATATTGCCTGAAATGAAGTTTTTGAAAGCAGTTTGTACAAAACAATAAAGCCAAACTTTAGCCATCTTGTGACTCGTGAAGTCTTGGCAGCAGGCATATAAAAGATGACTGCAGCAAAATTCCTGTTTGTTTGGTTTTTTTTTTTAATCTTTCCTGACTTTTCATTTACCTTCCATTTGACTAACTAGTGTGCATTACCATTATTTTAGATTGTGTCATTTTATCCATCAAGCAAACAAATTAAAACGTACCATTAAAATGCACCGTTGTCTACGTGTGAAAACCCCAAATATGTGCTTTTTTTCAGGGCATGCTTTGCTTATAGAAGACATTTTTTTCCAACTGCCTACTGGTGTGTTGCATTAAAAAAAAAATCTCAATGACACCAAACCTTGAAAAGCATTAATGACGATAAGGCATGTGACAAATTCAGGCCTGTGAGTGTGTACAGCTGTTGCCACTGGGGCATATCACTTTATCTCCATGGACTAAGTACCACCTGTCACCAAGGATATGACAATCAAGGTCTGGTCATTCTGTCCCAGGCATTCATTTCAATAAAAAATTTGAAAACAACACTTTGTTTTCATTGATGTGGTGAACAGAAAGTCCTAAACTACAGAATATTTGGGGTTTAATTCAGTTTCCTCATGCAAGCAAAGTTCAAAAGCCTCCTTGTGATATTTGTGCAAATATCTACTATTTGTGTGGAGTTTTCTTTCCAGACTTGTCAGTAAATACCTATGAACACACTGTGGAAGAAGTTGGTGCAGATTTCCGGCCTCTCACCACTTCATCTAGTGTCAGTTTAGAAATTGACTAAGAGGTTTAAACTCAGCAAGTCGACTCTGATTGGCTACCCTTTAATGCAGACACGCCAATAGATATTAACTTACCACACTGTGTGAACAGCTATGTTTGTAAGCATTCTGTGTGCCAAATGTACCAAATGTTATGTACTATACCTTCCAAATAGAATTATTTTATAAAATGTGGTCCACTGGCAGAATAATAAAGAAAATATACAGAGGTTTACATCTACCCACGTATTCATTTTTCACCTTTTTCCACCAGAAGATCATGCTGTATTGTGGAATAAACTATCAACAAGACTTGGAAGGCTTTCAGGTCCATTCTACTGCTAAATGAAGGACATACTGTATCTAAGACAGCTTCATCTTTGCAAAAGTCTGATTTACCAATTAACCTAAAAAAAGATTTCAGTTTTTCAAAGAAAGCAGAAAAGGGAAAGGAAATCTAAGCAAATACAAGAGGAAAATGCAAAATCTAAATCAAAGTTCAAACACTACGAGTTAGAAATGCTATCCTTCACGCCTCTGTGCTGCTTATGAATGGATGAACATCAACAGCTTTTAAGCAGCTTTGGAATTCTGAAATACACCATATAACAATAATCCCTGAGAGTTTCAATAAGTTAACCATTCAAGAAGTGACAACTGAATGTCGTTTTGGGTATCACAATACAAAATAAAAATAAACAAGAGGTTACAATACACCTATTGAAAAATACACAGACATAAAATGAATTGAAAACAATGAGAAGTTGCTACACACCTAGTTAAATTGTATTATTAACCTGAATCTTCCAGCTTCTTGCCACAAAAAGGTGTAAAAAACTACTTAAGCTCGAACACATTTCAGCACATACTGTACATATAAGTCAGATCCTCTGTTCCTGCATCTTTCACATGTGCAAAATTACTTGTATTTCCAGGACATGCCCAGAAACATTATCTGTTGTCACATAAAATGAGAAGGTGACATTCAGCATTAAAATAGGCTGCCACACAGCAATGTGCAAAGTGGCACACATCTTGATGTCCTTTTCTGAACATGTCCACAGAATATAAATTCCATTTTCTTATACTGTAATTAACAAAAACAAAAAAAATTTAAAAACTTTGTACGAAAGCTGTAACTGAATATATCTGGGTAAGGAATTATTATTTTAACCATGATAATTATTATTATAAGTATCCATTATCATTACGTAGTGCAACAATTTGAAGCGCCCAGCTTTATTTTTTTGAGGAAGAGTGACAATGATTACAATTTTGGATCTCTTTCCATGATGACCATGGTTAAGCTACTTGACCTGAGAACTGATTAAAATTATTTTCTGTTACTCTCTTCAACTAAACTGAAAAATCACAAAAGGTCCTTTATAAAATTACAGACTCGTTGAGCAATCCACTGAAAAGAAAATCGCATATCCTAAGTGGGTATTTCAATTTGCTCAAATTACCTTCTAATTGTCTTGATAACAACAATCTTTAATGGCGGTGACTGGGATGTAAAATGAAGGGTCCAGGAAACTACTGAGACTACTACAGGATATACTAGATAAAAAAAGAGGAACACAGGATTGTCTAATGTAATGAAGCCTTTTAGAATACACTAACTCAGACTTGAGAATTACCAGACTTTATTTATACTATACAAAAAAAGAGAAAGAAAAATTGAAAACTGCCCCCCAAAGTGGTAACAGAGTCCCTTTTGGCTTCAAAGACGCCAGCAAAACCTTGTGTTGTCAATGGAGGAAACCCAATGCGGCAACCCTGAAAAACATTATTAACAAAAAGGCATGTGACACAACCAGACCTGAGATCGTGTCCAGCTGTTGCCGCTAGTATATATCGCTTTATCTGTTTGGAGTAAGTCACAATTCAAGGTCTGGACATTTAATCCCAGGCTTACGCTTCACTAATGCTCTTTTAATGCATTGAAAATTTTCAATGTGCTATTAAATGGAATGCTCACAGCTGTATTTGGAGTTTTGAAAAAAAATTCTGTCCCTTAGAAAGTAATAGCTACTCGAATTCATTGAAATAAAGAATATGATAACAGAAAGATGTTCAAGGACTTTTAAATGTGCTGTCTGCCCAATTAGACACTTCCACTCATGGACTAAACGCATGAGGAAAAAGCTATTTGAGTCCAGTGCTGCTATAGAATTCAACATTCTTGATTCCCATTTTGGTACCTGTACTAACATAGGGACTCACAGACATAGGTGTCAACTGTGCAAAACAAAAGCCTTCCCTCTGATTGTCACTGTGATTTAACTCCTAACTACAAAGAAATCTCTATAAAAATGTATACTAATAAGCTAAAACACTTTTGAAAATCAAGGCTATTTTTTCCTTTGTGGATTTTTTCTAAAAAGAACAATACAAACTCCTAAATATGATACCTTGTAGAAAGCAGTATGACATTTTAAAAATTTCAGATGCAATAACTGATGCCCACCAATACTTTTACGCCTGTCACATAATCTTTTCTGATTTGACAGTACTGATGCACTGGAAGGAACTTTAACAAACTTTAGCCACCTTGTTTTTTTGCAGCATGTGAAAATTTAGTGACACTTTGACCAACTTTATGTAAATGATGGAAAAAAAATATTAACACTTGAAATTCCTAATCTTGAACATTTTAATCACAGCTTTCTTATTGTTTTACATGTAATGTCTCTGCTTGACCAAGTGGGTTGAATGCCTCCATTATTGTCAGGGCTATGTTGTTGAAATCTTGTGTTCCTACTAAATTTCTCAAGGGCAAAATAAATGGCAATCCATAAATGATGGCTCTTACCGAAGCTGATTGAACCTTATTCAGAACATGAACCCCAGCATGACCAGTTCTTAAAGGCATACAAGTGAGCTGTGGTAATCAGATAGCCTGGTATCTTTGAGTTCACAATCACAATATAGGCTCACTTTGAGTTAATGGGTGAGTTGTGGGTGCAATGGTAGCCCTTTGACAGATATATATGGCATTTAACGTTTTTTTGTTAAAAATTATAATCAGATCAGAATTCTGCCACCACTAAATTTAAAGTAACTCTACTGCATCTTGGTTGTTCCTGGAATTTTAAAGGATACCCCGACCCTAAATGTGATTTGAGTGACAGAAACCTCAGAACAAGGGTTTAAAGGATAAGGAAGAAAGAATTGTCAAGGTAGGGCACAGTTTGGGTATATAGGGAGATAAGGTAGTGTGAATTTACTAATTCTGGTACTAGAGAATGGCAGCATGCTGTGTGTTGAGGTAGAATTTCACTGTAATTTGTATGTGTGACAATAATGATTCTATATATCTATAAATGGCTGCCTCAGTAGCTGGAAAATAGGGTGGGTAGAGGCAACACAGTAGAAGACAGGAAGGTAGGTGTTAGTATTTTTGGCTGGATTAACAGATGTAAGCAAGTGGGTGAGCCAGCTTGTCTCAGAGACAGGAATTGCAAAATTCTAGTTTTTGTTTCAATTTATCTATTTGTCACATTCGGATTCTCCCTCAGATTATCCCATCTACTATATTTTGATAACTGTTAGCTATTCCGTTATTTTTACCTCTACTGAGGTATATTACTAAAGAAAGAATTTCAAACACATCTTCATTATGAGCCTCAGCATTTCAGTCAACTGGCCAAAGCATTACCAATTCTTTAAAAATACTTACACTGGAGACTTTGGTAATGAAAGCAACAAACAAAAAAGAAAAACAAATGAATTTTTTGAGCGAGGTTTGATGTTTTCTTGAACTCTTAAGAGGAAATAGTTCAGTTTCGTTGACCGTGTCATAGGCAGCTCACTAATTGTGTTGCACCCCCATCAACGCCAACACACAAAACAAACACATGGCAGTCTTTAGAGAGAATGATGAAGTAAACTAACAATAAATACAAAGTGGGGTAGTAAATCCTAGCTGTTCACTTTTAGTTTCTTGCTTTCTTGAATACAACAAATTTTATGGGAGCTGCGTGCTGAAGGTTGTTTACTCACCCTATCCTTTTCACGGGCAGAGGATCCCTGTTGGGGTAATTGTAAGCTGTATTCTCCGTGAAACACTTCCTAACAAATAACTGGGAAAACAGGCTGACACGGTGCTCTAGGCACAGCTTCTGTCCACTCTTTTTATTATAAAGAAATGACAGGGAGTGAAATGGCAGGAGGCATTCATGTCCCTCCTTTCAATCTGCAGGACACCGAAAATTACAAGGCAAACAGCTCCTCAAAACGTTCGGCTGGATTCCAGTTGTTCTCATTAATTCCTAACTTCTGGTTTAATTCTTCATAAAAGAGATGTTTAGACTGATTTACACTATGGTCTCTAAAATTGCATGGATCAGAAGAAGGTACCAAATAGGGTTAAGGTAAGAAAGAACCTTTCTTTGACAGTGAGGCCACAGCACTTTAAGGAAAACTCATCTGGAAGCAAGTGATGATAAGAGGACTGTTCAGAGGCTATTTCTAATGAGTGCTGCAGAAATTACTTCACAGTGATTCTTTAAAAAAAGTGTGAGATGGTATAAACTCATTCATTCTTAGTGCTTATTCTCTTACAGAATTCACATGGATAGCCAAAAGGGAACCATTGTTGAAGTTAGCACAAAAGGTTATGACGAGGACCTGATGGGTGCATGGTGCCTGAACACTTCAAGATTCAACGAGATACATAAATGCCTAAATTTGACGATACTGTATATCACTGCAACAAACAATAAGGTAAATGCAAAAAAAAAAAAAACAACTGAGATATGCTAATCTTTACATATTGTCTAGTCACACAGGGTGTCAAACTCGATGATGGCAGGAGTGGATTGCATTGCCTGTTGCTAGATTACCCAACGATAAATATCAGGGAAAGTAAATGAGACAACCTTACAGCACAGTTTCAAATTTCCAACAATCATGTGATTGCCCTTTTTTCTGACAGCCAATGACATGCTGCTTAATGGAGCCTGCGCCCATGCAAAAACTTTCTAGGTAAGACGAGTTCAAATGCAATCACTGCCCTTGTTTTTCCATTCTGCTGTTGCACATACAACACACATTTGACACATGAGCCTTTCTTCTGCTTGTTAAGTCCAAAACACCTGTGTTCCTTATTCCTCATTGCTGCATTATATGCATTGTATTTCTGAATGAGCATTCATTGGTTGTCAGCTCTCACAATCACACACGCCCACCTCTACAACTTAAATCAAAATTAAACCTATTTTTATTGGGACAAGTCTGATTGAACAGAGTCGACGGATATGTTACACTAATGGCGCTTTTTCACTGCATAGTACGGCACAACACGGTTCAGTTCAGCTCACTTTTGGGGCGTTTTCCACTGGGAACAGTACCTGGTACCTGGTCCTTTTTTTAGTACCACCTCAGCCGAGGTTCCAAGCGCGAACCGTTACCAAAGCGTGGCGTGTAAACTCTGCTGGTCACTTATTGGCCGGAGAAAATCGTCATTACTGCGTCACTGGCTATTCTTTTCTTTAAAGGTACACACACGCGGAAGTTTGTGTCCCGTCTCTCCATCGCTGGACGCAGTTTGTTGCATAAGTGGATGAATGTTTCTTCAGACATTAGAAAGTTCTCCAGCCACTGAGTGTTTGTAAAACCGGGAACAATTACATCCCACCACTCTGAAGCACGGTTAAATGTCCAAACAGATGGTCTGTTGCGGCGACGTTTTTGCAAAATGTGGAAGATCTATAATATACAGAATCAGCATTTTAATGTTACACTGGCAGTTAAGTTCATTTTATGCTTTGGAACAGTGATAAAAGTTAGCTAGTGACGTGCTTTTTTTAGATGCTTACCCTTGCGCGTCGTCGAGCTAAAGTGTTGTCGTTGTCTGCGTGTTGTTGTAAAAGTTCCACGGTGTCACGGCAGTAGAGGCGGCGCAACTATAACGACACGTGAATAATCCCGCCCACTCTAAAGCGGTACTAAACTGCAGTCGAAACGCAAACCGAGCCGAACTGAGCCGAACCAAGGTGAGCTGTACTGAACCGTGCTGTGCCGTACTATGCAGTGGAAAATCGCCATACCTGACTGCAAGTTATTAGAACATGTTACGACAGCCTCTAACTTACTAAGATTAAGCAAATATAAATCACTAGAAAAGTAAGGCAATGTGACAGGGCCTTAACAGATAACAAAAAATTCTGTTAGAGTGGAACTTTGGATGCAGTTTATCCAAAGGGTAGCAGACTAGGATAACAATTTAGTATACACACAATTTAATACGTGGGCATTTCATAGCAGCACAGGGTTGAAATCCCAGCCTGATTACTATCTCTGAGGAGTCAGCACATTCTCTCCCTGCCTGTAGTGTTTTCTCTCAAAGATATGTAAGTTAGGTGGACTGGAGACTATATACTGACCCTGTGATAGTGTGACCTTCCAGGTTTGGTTTCTGCTTTGCTCCAAGCATGGACGGAATAGGTTGTGTTTCCCATAATCTTACATTGAAATAAGAATGTGGAAAAAATGGATGGATTCATAAATACATATCATGGTATTTCCTGAACCCATTTTGAGTGAAAAGTAGAAAACACCCATGGGTACCAGTCAACAGCAGGGTATACTTTGCTGCACCCATCCACACTGCCAAATGTCAGTCCAGTTTAGAGTCAACAGCTTAACTTTCATTCATGTTTTTGGTATGTGAGAAGACAATAATGGTAAGGAGCAAGCAAATACCACACCAGATGTGACCTAACTGGGAACTTATTTCAACTTACTGGATTTGTGAGGAAGCAGCACTAACTGCTATGCCACTATGCAATCTTAAAGGAAAACCAGAAAGCTCTGCTTTATTTTTCACCTGCCTAATAAATAAAATGACCAAGCTCTTTGTTTTTTAAATATGTTTTTCATTCAGGTACTGCATGCCTATATTTATGGTTCACATAAGTTCATGCTTAATAGAAGACAATCATAAAATATTGCATCATATGTAACACCATAAATTTGACATATTTACGACTTGCAGAAGTGTCTCAGAAAATTGCTTTTACATTGTTTAACTTTTGTTTTGTGGCAGAAGTCATGATTTGTAACATGTTGCTTAATCTTGCCAGGACTGGAACCAGGGCCTTAGATGTAGCCGTGCCAATCTCTACACGGCTCAAACTGAGAGCAGCAAGGCTTAAACTGTAGTGTGTAATTCACTTCTTGAACGATCAGGTTTTTAAAGAGATGTACAATTTACCACATTACACCACTTGATGCTATTCTAATCCAAATCTGAAATCTGAAGTTTAAAATAAGAAGCATCAAAGACCGCATGTGGTCAAAACAAATTACAGCATTTTTCAAGGCTCAGCTCCTAGAACGAGTTTCATTCCCAAATACCAATTTTGGCTTATATTTATAGAGTGAAAATTTCCCCTCAAACATTAAATTTAAATCGTCCAAATGGCAACAAATCAGTCAGTCAGTCATTCTTACAGTTGAAATTTTGTCAAAGTCCTCCCTTCCATATGGTGCTTTCTTTACATCCACAATACTATTTACAAGGTTGCCTACTTATAGCTCTTGGTCACGTAATGAGCCCAAAGTGGGAATTGCCATCACACCGCACTGCAAGCCTAAAAGAGCAATATTTCACACATACATTTAATAACTTGTTTTATTTTCCAGTCGGCCATAAACTGAGCCTGCTTTTCCTTTAAAAGCATTGGATCTGTCATAATGCATGTACCAAGCTTGGAGGGGATTGCAGGCCTTTACAGGGCATACTCACTCACTGTGGACTAATTCAACTGGCATGAAGGTATTTGGAATGTGAAAAGAAATCACAGTATCTGGTGTAAAAAACAACACAAACATAAGAAGAACAGGTAAACTTTAAATTTTAACTAAGTTGGAAAACATACTAAGAAACTGGGAGGCAGAAGTATCACCTTTTGTCCCTTTTTTATTAAAATCTGTCTCGACCATCAACTACAAGTGGCTCGACTTTTGGTCAATCTCACTAGCAATTTTTTATCTGACATTTAACTGATATTAATCATCTTACAAAAGAACTATTTGACTTTGTCATTAAAAGATGCTATCTAAAACAAGCAAATAGTTGAGTGGTTTCTGTATGTGTCAAAGATAAAAGTGTTTGTTGGATTATTTCTCTCACTTCACAACAGTTATTATATATAGATTAATATGATAATCCCTTCAAATCCAATTTGTCACTGTGAGTTTTGACACACATTCAATCAGTCCAGTAAATCAATTCTTCCTTAATTTAGGTAAAAAAGTAAAGCGGCCACTGGTAATTTTCTTAACTTTGCTTAAATTATTTTTGTAAGCTTATCTGCTGGCAAGTAAAGGTGGAAAATGAAAATGAGAGATGTCACAAATTGAGATAAAGGTCCCTAGATCCTAGTCACAAGGTTCACCAGGTGGTTTACTAATTATCGTACTAAAGTTTTGCATTCACATTTTCCGTGGAGCTCTGAACCACTGCAGCAAAAGTAATTCAAGCTCTTGGAATATCAAAGGGGCGTAGAGGCCCAGTGGAGGCCATTCCTGGCCCGTTCTAACGAGTATCTGGCATTCGGAGATCACATTAAGAATATGAGATTTCCTCCCTCTATCAAAGCAAAGCCTTTGAACTTTCTTGGAAGCATGATGTGTGAAAAGTATCTCTAATCAAGAAAGGGGGTCACATTACCATCAGGGGATCCAGAAGTTAACTGTCTAGTCCTAAGCAACCCACTGCACTTGCCTTTGTTAATTTTTATTTTTTTATGACTGAAATTAAATTATACATCTTCTGAGATATAATCCACCAAACTATTTTCAGAACAAGGCCAAGAAATGATTATATGTTTGCTTTTAGGCTTAAAATAAGTAAACACATGTACAGAGTGTTCATTATTTATCCATTCATTAGTACTACTACTAACAGTAGTAGTAGTAGTAGTAGAAGTAGTAACCACGTCACCTATGCAGATTACAGTGACATTCTAACTTGCATCTCAGATTAATACACATCATTGTTGACACTGTCTGGTGTCATGATAAGCACTGAACCCTCTTTCAGGTTAGGGTGAGGGTAGGGGATATTAGCCCGAAGGCCATATCAAAAAAGTGCATGGGTACACTTGCTCTACCTATAAAATTTTTTATTTTAAAGGAATTACCCATTCTACAAATTGTTTTTAGTTCTGTTCTCTTTTTTTCAATCTTATATATGTCCTTATCCCAAAAATTTTCAATTCTTAACAATTTTTGTGTTATTGTTATTATTTTGATAACAAGTAGGGGTCACCAAGGCTTAACATCACAATGAAAACTTCAGGCAGTCCAAGGGATGCATTATGATGTGATGCTCTGTGACCAATTCATGTGTGCCTAAGTAAAAGTCTTCATATAGACAAGAAATACCAACATCAACCACTGTGGCAGCATGTACAGATCTATTCATTCATTTTAGGAAACTACTTATTTCAACTGAGGAACCAGTACTGAATGAAAGGCAGAAATAAGCCCAGGGCAGGGTGCAAGTTCTCACTTTCCATAACCAGTTTGTGAGGACATTAGAGCACACATTTCAACACAGGGCTTACTTGGATGGGATGCCAGTTTATTGGGGACAAAACTTATACACAGGCCCATGTTGAAACAATTCAGAAACACAACCTAACTAAGTGAACATGTGTGTTATTTGAGGTATGAGAGGAAAACCTAAGTACCCACAGAAAAGACCCCACAGAGACATGTCAACACAAAAATGACTGACAGCAATGCTGTAAAACATGAAAATGAACTCACAAAACATTTACGTGCCAAGAGGCAGTCAGCTCAATGACCTACAAGAAGCAATATCTTAACATGCACACTGCCAGCTCAATGTTAAAACGTGAATACAAGGAAAAGTCCAAGATCAAGAGATCTACAGTAAGCTCTATAAGAAGCTTTGGAGTGATGGCTTCTAGGTACGCAAAACTCAAAACAAAGAATTTACCCTACTATTAAAATGAACATTTTGAAAACATTTCTTTTTAAACTGGTGTGATCCAGTTTAATATTGGGCACAAGATAAGGGTCGGGGGGTCATTGCAACGGACAGTCTGCAAAGAGTAGATGCAGTCTCTAATAATACTGCCCACTATAGGTGAAAACCAAAAAAAATGGCTTCTTTGTCTCTTGCAGGTAAAATGGCTCTTTGAAGAAAATGTACTACTCTAGGTTTTTGGCAATGTTAGTGTGTAAATTTTGAAAAGCTTATGTGTAGTTATTTACTGTACCACTGCTATTTTTCTCTTGATTCTATCTATCTAGGAACATGGCACACTTTCAGTCAGTCCTGAAAACAAAGTCACATCAAAAAGTAGCTTTAAAAAATAAATAGAAGGAAGAACAGAGAGAACATATAAAAAAGGCTCTACAGAGGTAGTCCCCTCATACCCTCTTTGGTGCTGGTTGACTTGTCCACAATGAAAAATCACTCCATGCTCACCCTTCACTATACCACACTCCTTTTCTTGTCTGCCCTTATGATTCTTAAACCATCAAGCTCTTGTCTGAAATTTAACTGCTAATCAAATCTCTTTTATATCCTAATGATCATGGATTAAGCTTTACCTTTACCTTTACAAACGAGAATATGGCCAATTCATTGAATGTATGGTTTGATGAAAATGTATAAGTGGGTCAGTTAAAGCCCAGATAAACCTCTTATGAAGGAAAATAAAGATTGAAGCTCCAAAAGATGGCATCTCTGCATATAATGGATCATCATATAGAGCTGTCACTACTCAGAATTAAATGTACTCCATACTGTACATAAATCGAGATATAAATGCATCAGGTCAACCACTTTCTATACTTCCACTTATTGGTCATGGACATATAGAGAGATGGCAGCTATGATAAAAGCAATGAGCAAAAACTACTCCTTTGTGGGATGTTAGGCATTAATAAGGCACACACAAGCACACATTCACTTATCCATAATGGTGGAATTTTAAGTTTGCCAGTTATATAAGATTGGGTGAATAGACTCGAGAGGGCTTTTAATGAAAGGGACATGAAGGAGAAAAATAAACTAAATGAAAGAAAGGTAAACTAAAGGAAAATAGTTTAGCTGTCAGACCATATAGAAATTGTGTGGCAACCCAAACAGCTTTGCTTTTATCAGACAAACTCTTTCAAAATACAAAGAAAGACCTTCCAGATTTGAAAGCGATAAAATAAAGAATTGGAAAAGACTTTGTTCTGCTTATTTAACATGACAATCAAAAAAGACAATAATAACAACTTTTCATATTTTACTTAAGGGTGACAACACAAAAAGGCTTGTGCTTTGCTTGAAATGTTGATTTAACTCCAACATGGCTCAATGGTTAGGACTAGTGCCTCTTAGCTCCAGTTATGTGAGTTTAAGTCCCTGCCTGGGCACTTCCTGTATAGCATTTAAGTGCTTTCCTGGTATCTGCATGTATTTTTGCTCATGGTAAAACTGTTTTCCTCCATTATGTATGTTAATCTGAGTATGAAGTGTGATGGATTGGTACCCCATCGAGAGTTAGGTCCCCTTTAGCCTCTCTAATTTAGAATTAAACAAGTGGGTAAAAAAATGGATGGATGGATGGATGGGTAGCTTTCAGCTGTTTCATGGCATGATGTCAATTTAATTTGTTAGGAAAAGTGCAACAGTTTTAAAGACTGCACTTCAAGTATGTGTCTTTAAGATGGTTGTACTCAAATGTTTAAATTGTTTCAATTTAAAGTGTTTAATTGCTTAAAGTGTTGCCAGATTCAACCTCTTCCTTTTGGCTTATTGAACTGAAACTCTTTCTTGCAATTCTCGTCTAACTGACGAGACCAAAAAAAATCAGTGGATGCATACTTCACATTTTAATGCTGTGAAACACCCAGCGGTGCGGTGGTCCTGATTCTGGCCCCTTCCTGTGTTCCCTTGAATTTCTTCATTTTGTCTCAGAGTTTGGATTGACACAATGCACTTGCGTTGGATCCTTCCCTGTGCCCAATACTCAAAAAAAAGTCTTATTTTGCTTGTATTAATATAAAGAAAATTACCTTGATGTAAACTTAACAACCAAAATGCTCACATTTCTTCATTATGTTTGTTTTGATCCAGTTTCCACTTCTAGAGGGATAACTTTAGAGGGTTTCCATTAAATTTTAATGAATACATCAATCTCTCCATTAATTTGGACACTGCAAATCAGGAATACCACTCATACTCTCGTGACGTGGCACACAGCAGCAGATGCCAGCGCACTGTGGAAACTACTTCAGCGCTTCCTTTTCTTCCCCTGCCAGCCATCAATGTCCTGTTTGAGGCAGGAGTTTCAAATCCTGGCAAAAAATTATACATGGTGTGGAAACTGAGAAATGTTTGAGTAACCTTAACTGAAATACAAGATGCCACTGAAACAATGTTTATGTAATTTACAGAGCATTTGGCCTTCATTTTATGGACCAAAAATGTTTATTTAAGAAGCTCCAAAGACCTTCTTATTTCAGCATTAGAGGGAAGCAGAAAAGTCAGCTACAAATTCACACAGGGAGTAATGTCAACTGCCAGGCTGGAAGCAGAAGGGGGCTGTGGATGGGGGAATCCTAGGATTGTTTCTGAAAAGACGAGGAAATGCAGACCACCCTGCCAGTTGGTATTTATGTAACAGCTAATAAGACTTTTAAAATAACCTCACAATTTTCACATGGAAAAAAAGTAAAAAAAAAAAAAAAGATTGCTTTTAGCAATAGTTTTACCATGGAAGTTTCTCACATGTGTAAAGTAGTCTACATAAGGTTGGTTTGATGTCTACAAAAAATATATTTTATGCATTAATCTAATTTAAAGAAAAGGCAACAAGTCACGTCAATGGTTGATAGTTCAAATCTAAAAAGACTGCTTTCTTGCAGTATGGATTCAGCTAGGACAGGGGTGCCTGCACTTTTTCAGCTTGAGAGCTGCTTTTAAAATGACCAGGTCGAAATGATCTACCTACATTAAAAATGCTTTTATACTTTATACAGAAAATATATGTTGTTGTACCTTGCATAACTGAATAACCTTTATGGCACAATAACAATTCAATACATTTATAGTCACTACAGTATTTGGATTTAATAATCTGCATGTGGGAAAAGGCAGACTCGCATAAATAAGTAGAGCTTAATAATGCAGTCAAGGAGGTAGCTCTTGGAAGGACTTCTTATGCTTAGTGATTGAGTGACTCACACGGAATGATGCTTTGATGTGTCTGCCTTTGCTTTTGAATTCAGCCGAGTGAAAAATGACGGCTGTCCGATTAATTGCGATTTTAGTTCCCTCTACTTTCTCTTTCTCAGATCGCTTTTCGAAAGGAAGTCAGTTTCATAGTTTTTATCAACAGTTCGAAAGTGCCTTTCCACATTTTCCTTCTTTGGAATAGCAATGATAAATTGACAGATCAGACAAATGCTTCGATTGTGACATTATGAGAGAAAAAATCCTCTTCCAATTACACATCCAGCCCATACCCTGCCCAAACAATTTTTTTTTTAAATCTCTTCTCTAGTCAATATAAATTGGAAGGCTAACTAGACATGACAGCCGGAGTTTTGCAGTAGCTCACGCATTTAATTGTGTGTGTGGGATGACCAGTGTGTTAGAAGAAAAGAGATCTCAGTCTGGTCGCCCTGTATGTCAATCAAGTGGCAAATGCCATAGGGAGGATATATAGACTAATGTTTAAAAAAATGTTTTCTGAATGCAACGCAATCTATCTGCACTACCTTTGCGATCTATCGGATCGATCGCGATTGACATCTTGGGCACCCCTGAGTTAGGGTATATCAATGATGTCCAACACATGAAGGAGCAAAATAATACTAAACATATATTCACTTCATCCAGCTATTTCTTAGCCTGTTTAGTCTAATGTTGGATAACAAGACAGGAATCTACTCCACAAGCACAAGAAACAAAGCAGAAATTAACCAAAATTGTTAATCCATCAAAGTGCAAAGTTACCTAAGGGCAAGATGTTTGCTCTGTGGCTTCTATTGGAGAGTGCCAGCTCAAGAATATGGGGTTCATATGCTGGCCTACTGAATTGGGTTTGCACACTACCCCTGTGTCCCAGGGCTATTTCCAGCCTTTATGGGGCCCTAAATGGTACACCTAATTTAGGGACCCAACTCCTGTTTACAGCTATTTTCCTGTGTGCTTCTTCAGCAGCCAAGGGGCCTCAAGTATTTATTTAGCTTGCATCTATCTATACTATCATAGTCATTTCCGGCGCCGCATCCGAGTGGCAGCCTTTCCAGCAGCTCCGTATACGACTTTATCTTTTTACCTTTTTATCTCTATTTTTCTCTATCTCACTGATCACTTCTACCACTTTCTTTTATGTGGAATTGCTCCCTGTTTTACTATGTGTGAATTTCCCCTTGGGATTAATAAAGTATCTATCTATCTATCTATCTATCTATCTATCTATCTATCTATCTATCTATCTATCTATCTATCTATCTAATAAAAGGCAAAGCCCTCACTGACTCACTCACTCACTCATCACTAATTCTCCAACTTCCCGTGTAGGTAAAAGGCTGAAATTTGACAGGCTCATTCCTTACAGCTTACTTACAAAAGTTAAGCAGGTTTCATTTCGAAATTCTACGCGTAACGGTCATAACTGAATCCTACTTACGTACATATATACGTCCATAGCCTGCAGCTCGGTCGCAGTGTGACCATATAAGGCCGTCCGTCGTTCCGGTCTCTTGATTCCCTTCTTTGGCTGCCTACCTGCCTATATTGCATCCTCCATCCCTACGCCTCCTACGTAATTGACTGCCTGCCCATATAAGGCCGTCCTTCGCTGTGGTCTCTTCATTCCTTTCCTTGGTTTGCCACGGAAGCAGCTTTTTTATTTAATCCACGGCTTCTCCGCTGTTTTATTGTTCGTTTATTACGATTATAGTTATTGCCCATATAAGGCCGTCCTTCGCTGCGGTCTCTTTTTCCTTTCCTTGGATTACCACGGAAGCAGCCTTTTTATTTGATCCACGGTTTCTCCACTGTTTTATTGTTCGTTTATTATGATTATAGTTATTGTGTAGGTATTTTAGACTTAGTTTACTGTTCATGTACCCATTTCCTTTATTAAATCAATGGCTTCTCCGCTGTTTTATTGTTCGTTTATTACGATTATAGTTATTGTGTATGTATTTTAGACTTAGTTTACTGTTCAGGTACCCATTTCCTTTATTGTTCCGTCGCTCCGGTCTCTTGATTGCCATAGCTGTGGCTTCTTCTGGCATTGCTGAAACTCTTCTTGAGGGTGGCAGAACTGCTCATTCAGCTTCCAAGCTGCTTCTGAACCTCAACCATACTGAATCCCCCATGTGTAACATATCAAAGCGGAGCAACATGGCTGAAGTGCTGCGATATTGTCAACTTATTGTCTGGGATGAATGCACTATAGCACACAGAGGAGATGTTGAGGCTTTAGACAGGACCCTCCAAGACATCCGAAACGCCAACAAACTTATGGGAGGCTTGACAGTGTTGCTGGCTGGAGACTTCCGGCAAACCCTACCAGTCGTGCCCAGAGGAACACGTGCTGACGAAGTTAAAGCATCTCTGAAGTCTTCATACCTATGGCCACAAATCAATGTTGTTACTTTAAGAATAAACATAAGAGTTAATTTGAAAGGCGACAAAAAAGCCAGGGAGTTCTCTGCTCTTCTGATGAGTATAGGTGATGGTACCTTCATTCAAGAAAATCGTAAAATAAATATTCCTACAAATCTCTGTCTCCTCGTGAATACCTTACAAAGCCTTCTTCTAAATGTTTACCCCAATCTACGAAATCTCCACCAAAACGACGTGTCATGGTTGAGAGAGAGAGCTATCCTGACACCAAAAAATAACATGACTACGACTATAAACCACATTTTACTTCAAGAACTACCTTCAAAACCGAAAACATATCAGTCTGTAGATTCAGTTGTAGAAGTGGAAGATGCGGTGCACTATCCGGTAGAGTTTCTCAACACTCTGAATCCTCCAGGCACTCCTGAGCATAATCTCATTTTGAAGGTTGGGACACCAATAATGTTACTGAGAAACTTACAGCCACCGAAACTTTGTAATGGCACGAGACTTCAGGTCACGTGTCTGCAGAACAACCTAATTGAGGCAACTATTTTTACTGGCAGTTTTTATTCCTCGCATCCCCTTTATACCCTCTAATCTCCCATTTCAATTCAAACGCTTTCAATTTCCAGTAAGGCTCTGCTTCGCAATGACAATTAATAAGTCTCAGGGACAAACCCTACAAAAGGTTGGCATTGATTTGAGACAGGATTGCTTTTCACATGGCCAACTATATGTTGCATGCTCAAGACTAAGCTCAGCACACAGCTTGGTCATATTACAACCGGAGGGCCGAACTGACAACGTGGTATACAAAGAGATCCTTAACAAATAATTATTTGTATATTTTCTCTCAGTTTAAAAATGATTACTTTTTTTCTTAATAAAAATTTTAAGGCAGTACTTCGCCGCTGCGAAGCACGGATATATTACTAGTATATAATAAAATGTGTCTCTTTGTGTTTTTTTCTGGGTATATGGCATCCCAAAGCAATGTGAGTTAGGTTGATTGGCTTGAGAATGAGTGGTGTAGAGGTGTGTGCATGTGACAGTTCCCTCAAAAATAGATCCGAATTAGGTGAGTTTCTTAAATAAATAAATTAGTACCTATGGCTGTTTAAGGTAATGTGTCTAGTTGTTGGCGAAAACTTGATTCCTGCCTAAAGCTTAAAGCTAGTGGTATAGGCCATGATTTGATGTGACCCTAAATTGAAATAACAAGTGAATAAAATAGATCATTTATCTTCAATGGTCCCACAAAATTACAAAGATCACATCTCGTTATACTTAGTGCACCAATGTTGCCACAAGGGTCCACCAGGGTGTGTGTAATATCAATTTCATCAGCAGCCATGGCATGCAGAATCTCGCATTGGTGGCCATGTGTCTCTAGAACTATGTGGCCGCATTGCGGGTGTATCAAGTGCACAAGTGCTAGACAGCAAGACAATGGCTCATTTGAAGAATAGTTGTGTAAAGTGATTTGTCACTGCCTGAAACTATACAATCCAACATTAAAAGTACACAGAGATAGACAAATGTGCACAAATTCATGCTGAGAAACTGTCCAGATCCTAAGCAAAGATGAAAGTTTGTGCAAACAAAAATGAAAATATCTGCAAGATCGTTATGTAAAGGCTGTGTTGCTCATTGTCATGCACCAAATGATCATACTAAAAACAGACCAGAATGCACATCCTAAACGCACAGTCACGTCTGCAGCTGTATGCACCCAATTATAAATGGGCCTTTAGTTGTGTTAACAAGTCTGAAAGTCTGCACCATCCTGAGCAATAACGAACACGATATTCGCTCTCAGAGAGCCACATAAAGTTCCATGTTCTCTTTCATGACATGACAAAAACTGAAACAGCACTTACAATCTGGTCAACTTGATTTCTTTGTGTATCTCAATCAATCAATTTTAATTGGATATAATGTCTTTCACATAACAAAGAATAACTTTGTCATATGATTTGCAAGTACAGTAAAACAAAGATACATATATTTGTAGCGGTCCAGTGCCACTAAGATTCACACCGTCAATATGACAGTGATTTATTTATTTTTATAGAGGAGATCCCGGGGACGCTCCCAGCCTTGGCCCAACCCACACACCCTCACAAACAGAGACAAAATAAAGCACACTGGGAACTACCAACAATTAAAGAATATAATGAAATTAAATAATATAAATGAAAACAATACCACCTCTGTACCCCTACCGCAATATTACATTAAACATATAAACACAAACAACTCCATACAGCAAAGTCCATGGAAAACAACACCAGATCCAAAGAAAGATGACCATAGTAAGTCCAGAGATCTGCACGCTGAAAAGGAATGAAAAAACAGTCCTACCGGCTTTAGAGCTCACAACCTGTGAAATGTATATATGCAGGAATGAAAATATCACCCATCCATATATTTTCCAAACCAGTTATCTAATTCAGAGTCATAGAGAGCCTAGTCTGGCAGCAATAGTGGTAACCAGCCCAGGATGGTGTGCAAGCTGATTTCAGGACATACTCAGATATTCATGCACACTCAGACAGGTCAGTTTTGATTCTTGAAGTAACTTGACACACACAGTGTGAGGAAAACCAGAGTATCTTGAAAAAAAATCAACACAGGCTTAGGAAGAATGAATAAATTCCAGACAGGCAGAGGTTGGGCCAGAATCTGAACCTAGACCTATGTGGTGGTGAGGCAGCTATGCTAACCACAGCACCACTATACTGCCCAGTTAAGAAAAAGGACAGATCAATTTGTTGATTATGAATACATGCAGAACTATTAAAATGACTAGAACACAGTAACATAGTGTGTCACACACCCTTGGACTTGATGATTTCAAACCTGACTCCTTATGTATTTGTTTATGTTGCCTTTCTAAATTACAGCAGAGACAAGAAATTGTTGCATTACTTCAAGTGACTTAAAGTGTATCTTGGCTACAGTATATGTAGTCATTCAGGGCCAGTGACCAAAGTTTTGTTTATACGTGGATGTTACTAAAAGTGCACCTAGGCAGCATCAAGGTCTGCTTTCAAACAATGAAGCAAAGCGCATAAGTTCCAGTACAACAGCAGTAACTAAGTTAAATGACTGAATGAAGACTTGCAATAATGACAAAAACTGCACCTAGTCTTGGACAGTTCACCTGTGGGTGATACAACACTGTCACCAATAAATGTGGGCATTAGCATTTGCACAAAGACCATATGGAAATTACAGTAGAAATTATTAAGAATCAGCTCCTGTGAAATGAACATGAAAAAGGACACACAAGCTAGCACAGACATGGACAAATTATGTAGACTGCCACACACACAGAGCCATAAATCCTCAAAGGTTTGCAGACGTCTTAAAGAGTGCCCCAGGGGGCAGATGTCAGTTAGCCGCCTGATCACTCACAACAACAATGAAACCAGACAGGTAAAGGTTTCTCCTATCACTTGTGTCAGCAAGGTCAATTACTTACAATTCTAAAACCAATACATTTTACATTTTTCCTCAGGCACCAAACCTCACACACAGAAAGCAGTCACTGTGACCAGGAGTGCTGACGTGTGGCTCTCCTTCCAAAGGCAGTTCCTTTTGGTTTGTGCAGAGATGCAGGTTTCATTTTGGTGCACCTTTTGTCCTGACTGTTTCTTAGTTCATCTATCTGTCTGTCTGTCCACATGAAACAACTTGGCTTTCAGTGGAATGATTTTGTTTAAATTTGGTGCAATAAATTTTGCTGAGAAAGAGTTAGGCTTAGGGTTAGTAAAGGTTAAGAAAGTTCATTTTTGGATGAGATATCTCAAACAGATCATGCTGCACAACTCTGTGAAATTTCAGAAACTCCCATTTAAAAAGAATTAATACATTTTTGAAATTACCTATCCTAAAAAAGAAAATCATTCTTTGAAACCTCAATTACTAATGAATTTACACATTCAAATATACCGTGAAAGTGGTTACTTGTACAGTATATTGCTCTCTTTTACATGTCTGACAACTGCTCCTCACGGTAAAAGAAGTTATTGAAATGTCAGTCAGTCAGTCTGTCATTATCCAACCTGCTATATCCTAACACAGGGTCATGGGGGTCTGCTGGAGCCAATCCCAGCCAACACAGGGTGCAAGGCAGGAACAAATCCCCAGGCAGGACACCAGTCCACCGCAGGGCTCACCCACACACCAAGCACACACTAGGGTCAATTTTGGATCGCCAATGCACCTAACCTGCATCTCTTTGGACTGTGGGAGGAAACCGGAGCACCCGGAGGAAACCCACATAGACATGGGAGAGAACATGCAAACTCCACACAGGGTGGACCCGGGAAGCAAACCCAGGTCTCCTTATTGTGAGGCAGCAGCGCTACCACTGCGCCACTGTGTCGCCCATATTGAAATGTCAGAAATGAAAAACAAGGAAATACCGCAGTCTCCACACACAACCTTCATACCTAACACATCTTGGTATATTTTCCAAACCAGCCTTATCCATAATAGGACTTATATATACAAGCAGTAACAGGCTAGTCCAATTACAATATATACTGTGCAAGCGAAGGTATGTTATATGGTTTGCATATTTATAGCTAGAGATCCACAAAGGGAGAAAATGAGTCACATATCTTAAAATCATTTTTTTATTCTCAAGCTTTCGACAACCTGCCAGGTGTCATCTTCAGAGGAAAATGATTAGACATACAGGAATCAAAGGCAATATATAGCTGGTGAAGGGTAAGGATGGAGGGGGAGGTTGTAAGAGGGGGGTGGATTAGTAAGGTGGAGTTCGGAAGTTGTTGGTCATAAAGTCTGTTTTATTATTTAGATTTTTTCTTTTTAAGTCTGCAATGTGTTGGTTTAAAGTCGAAGTATCTGTTAATGGTGCTTCATTAGAAAACCACAGCTCAGCCAGCCTGAAGTGGCCCTGAATTTTATTTTCACAGTGTCTAAGTTAAATGTGTGTCCGGTGAAACTTGTATCTGTGTAAATGAGAGATCATGGGTCCTTCCGTCTGATGGCATCGTTATGTTCCTGTATACATGTTGCGAGTCTTTTGGATATTTGTCCCATGTATACCGCTGGGCATACACTACATGGAATGCTGTAAACAGCGTGTCTCTGTGGTCAACTTTTTGCTTTTGGCATTGAAAAGGACAGTCTGTAAAATATCTGCCGGTTTGTGTGCTATCTTGATCTCAGATATGGACAGGATTCATGCTGTACTTTCTGACATGCCACATTGGTAAGGTGTGGTATTTGCTGTTTGGGACCAAGTTGGAGTCGACTATGCATTGAGGTCTGCAGCGTCTCCTATATAGGCATTGTTTAATGATGTCTTGGGGTAGCTGTTTGATGTGAATACATGAAAAAGATAATGTCTTTCATTCTTTTTTGTGTCCACCTTGTTACAAAGTTACGTTATGTTATGAAGGGTGGTTGCTGTAAAAGTGTAGTATTTTTTCAGCATGCCAATCCTTGTGATAAACACTTGTAATTAAACTGGCATGGTTACCTCTTTCAATAGAAATTTCAAGGAAATTGATGCCTCCTGTTTTAGTAAGGTTTTTCAATATATTTTTTTACTTTACATTGTCTGTTGGAGGCATTTAAATGACATCATAGCTATGATTTCAGATGACAACGTAACTGAAACTTTGTCATGGCATGAGTTTTCACATAGGCGGCTACTCAGAAACTACAACTGTACAAGATTTACGGCATATTGTGTGTGTTTTTTATACAGAATCCCACTACAAATTTATTTAATTATTTCATGTTAATATTGCTCCCACCCCAATAAAACCAAGAATATACTTACTACACATGACACGTATTGATAACAAGAAAGAAAAAGGGACACTGCTTACCTGTGAAGAATGAATGTCTTTCGAATGTGTAGCTGCATTTAACTCTATTGCGCCATTTTTTGTGCGGCACCTCAGTTACACTTTTAATCCTTAATTATTCAAAGAAACTATTTTTTAAATGAAAATTCATTTTTTGTGTTTGTTTATCATTATTTATGTGTTTAACTTGTTATTTTTTATTAATGATTTCAAACAATAACCACCACAGTTCAATTTTTTGTGTTTTTTAAAACTGCCTGTAATAATCAGCCTAACTACTGTAATTGATTTAAAAAGACCACAAAGCAAGTAATTGTAAACATTCAATGGTCATGTGACCAAGACAGTGTCATTTTTAATGTAGACCATTCAACCACTGCATCAGATTTCTGTGGGAAGCAATGCATAACTACTGTTTATTTTGATTATGATTCATTATTAAAAACATTTAAAAAACAAAAACCTCTGTGTTTGATAAAGTAAATTATTCAAAATAAAAGTGCACATGAATTGTACAAGACACATACATTTTCTAACTTGTTAAAAGCAAAGTAAGTGTTCTGCATATTTTATTACACCTGAACACTGTCATGTTGTGTTCCACAATCTGGAAACATACAAGTAAAGGGGAATTTCTTAATCCAATGGCATTTGGTGATTAAAATTTGAGAAGATGTTCTAAGGCAGTGTGGCTGCCCCGGCCGGGACGCCCAGGAGGACCAGAGGAGGGCTTGTACCTCCTCCAGACCGCAAGGGGGCGTCCGTCCTGGTTACGCTGGTGGCCTCGGGTAGAGGGCATGGAAGCCCAGCCCTGTAGGGGCCCGTGGTCACTGCCAGGCGGCGCCCCACTTCCAGACCATCATCTGCCACATCTGGCCGAGGCAGGAGACCGGTCGGGATGCCCAGGAGGACCGGAGGAGGGCCTGTACCTCCACCAGACCACGAGGGGGCGTCCGTCCTGGTTATGTTGGTGGCCTCGGGTAAGGGGCATGGAAGCCCAGCCCTGTAGGGGCCCGTGGCCACCGCCAGGCGGCGCCCCGCTGCCTGAACAGCCCTGGAGCCCAAAACTTCCGCCACACCAGGAAGTGCAGGGGGAAGACGACAGGGGACACTGGGACGGCTTCCGGGTGCGCAGCCGGCACTTCCGCCACACAAGGGCGTGTCTGCGGAGGAATGCCGGGAAGCAGCTGGAGCCCATCTGGGTTCCCATAAAAGGGGCCGCCTCCCAGCAGTCGTGGCGAGATTCGGGAGGAAGGAAGACGGAGCTAGAGCAAAGACGGGAGGCGGCCAGGAGAAAGGCACAAAGACTGGAAGAGTGAGGCCTGGGCATTGGGGAATCGGTGCTGGAGGCACTGGGGTGTGCGAGTGCACGTAATTGAAAACTGTAAATATTGTAAATAAACGGTGTGTGGTGAAACTATGATGTTCGTCTGTCTGTGTCCGGGCCAGCGTTCACAGCAGATATAATTACTTGAGAAATTTCTGAAAGACTTTCTCCTTTACAAAGGAATATTTATTACTAAATATTACTAAAGACTTGTAACCCTTATAATTGGGAAAGGAAACATGACTTATCAAATGGAGTATGAATGTGTTGATGGCAGAGCTATTCCAGTTTTCTTTCTTTCCTTTTCCATTTCTTACTCAAATTTGGTGCTCAGACTTTAAAGCATACCTTGCTAAATTTCACATTAGGCTCACATACATTGCAGCAAAGAAACTTTCAGTATATAGCTTATGTTTGAAGCTAACCAGACAAAGAAACCATTAAATTACAGATGCTTGGTGCCATTAAGAAATACTGGAAGCTATCATCCAGTCAAGTGTGATTCTGTTTTCTAAGATTATTTTGTCCATTCCAGGGTTAGAAAAAGCATCAGGTACAAAAAAGAACCATCCCAGGACACGATGGCACACCACCAAGAGCACGCTCCCACACAAGTTCATGA
This sequence comes from Polypterus senegalus, assembly GCF_016835505.1. Lineage (NCBI taxonomy): Eukaryota > Metazoa > Chordata > Cladistia > Polypteriformes > Polypteridae > Polypterus > Polypterus senegalus. Next base: position 187,920,444 of record NC_053157.1, read on the forward strand.
TGAGTCGTTTAATTAAACACACACTTCCCTCAGACACAGGAAGACAATGACAATTCCACAATCATAGAAGCTGTGAAACAGCAGTGCTGAAAACTACACCCATGCTGAAAAAAGTGGAAAGAAAGTTAGAGTCACAATGCTTCAGCTGTATAGCCTTAATCAGGTGTGAACACAGCCAAATTACCGTGTCTCTAACCTACTTTTCTAAGCATGGAAATAACCAATTTTTTCTTTAGAAAATGCATGCTAACACAGATCTTCTCTATGTCCAGTGCAGGAAACTGCATCACCAAGACAAGTTTTTGTTAAAACTGTAACACATTTTAAGATTAAAACAATAGAATATGGGGATTTTATGTAAAGGTTTGTGTGAGTATTAGACACAAAAGACAGAAAGTCTAGTTGGGTTGAAAGTGGCTCAGAAATAGCAGGAACTAATCGGACCCTGACGTAACGGCTCATTTGTCAGCTTCAGTAGGCATGGACTTGGAACCTCGTGGGCTTACACAATCTACACAAAGCTTCAATTTTAACACAAAAACTCCTGTCAGATGAATCATGTCACAGTGCCTGTCTCTAAGATGGATTGTTTTCTGTCTTTATTTTTTTCCCCTTAAGCACATTGTTTACCTGCAGCTTGGGAAACCAGAGAGAAGCCAACCCTGTTATAAAGAGGAATATTGAACTGATGCTTCACTGCATTTCAAGTGGGGAAAAAAGGAAAATATAATGAGACGGAAGGAGACCACACCTTATCTAAACTAAAAAGAAAGGGCTTCACAACGAATGGTTGACAAAAGCCACAAACTAATTGGTGTTTCCTTCCATGCTAGTACAGATCTAATACCTGTAATTACTGGGTCAATAATGCTTCTTAGTCCATGATGACTATAAGCACATCCCATCACCCACTTTGATGCATAAGCCCTTCATAATAAGCTTTCCAAGCAACAGGGCCTTTATATTCACAGTAAAAACAGAGCGAATATGGGGTTGGTGATGAGATTTTACTAAACAGTGAATGGGGACAGGGGACTACTGGCATGTAAGAGGATATGAGCAATTCATACTTTGTGAACATTTCTTTCTATATGAACTTTTAAACCTTGTAATGTGCATAAACACATGTATATATATATATATATATATATGGAAATAAATGAATACATTTAAATAAACAAACACATAAACAAATAAATAAGTGTGCTGGAGCGCTGCACTTGGTAGGCATTACTACCACCCCTTTTCCATAGATATGTGCCCATTTCAAATTAATTTGTTATGGCTGTTTGTTTACGTCTACTTGTGGTATTTGTCCCAATATCTTCTTTTACACTCTAATGCACACTGGCTGTATTCTGACATTTACTACTTTTCATGTCTCCCAAAAACACTTTTTGGCAGCCTTTAATAAGAAAGGTGCACTTATACTTTTTAAGTAATGGTTTACTTTTTAGTCTTCAGTCATTCTTCATTTTATAGAGAAGTGCTTCTCAAGTTCTGCGGTGGGCTGGCGCCCTGCCCAGGGTTTGTTCCTGCCTTGCGCTCTGTGTTGGCTGGGATTGGCTCCAGCAGACCACCGTGACCATGTTAGGATATGGCGGGTTGGATGTTGACTGACTGACTGACTGGCTTCTCAAATTCAGTCCTGTGGCCCCCTATGCCAGCAGGAATTTGTTACAGCCAGTTTCACTATCAATTTCTTCTCGAATTGATGTCACTGTCACCTCGTCTTTTTTTCTCTCTCCAGAAAGGCACAGTACACAGTTCCCATCCATTTAAATGCTTTATTGTCTTTTTTCTATTGTCTTGTCTTGTTTATTAATTTTGCTACTAATTCAAATTGTTAAGATTTGCTAAAAATGCTAGGATTTACATTGGAGGTGATGAGAATGGATAGGATTAGGAATGAGTACATTAGAGAGTCAGCTCAGATTGGACGGTTTGGAGACAAAGTCAGAGAGGCAAGGTTTGTGTTGGTTTGGACATGTGCAAAAGAATGATGCTGGGTATATTGGGAGATGGATGTTAAGGATGGAGCTGCCAGGCAGGAGGAAAACAGGAAGGCCTAATAGGAGGTTTATGGATGTGGTCAGAGAGGACCTGCAGATGATGGGTGTAACAGAGCAAGAGGCAAAGTACAGGAAGATATGGAAGAAGATGATCTGCTGTAGCAACCCCTAACAGGAGCAGCCAAAAGAAGAAGCAATTAACTCAATTTTTTTCATTGATGCTTGTACCGTTAATGGTGACATGAACATAAAAGAAAAGGGGAAGCAACACTGAATGCTGAAAGGCACCTTCAGCCTATTCACTTAAATAACCAAAAAATAAACTTGGAAAGCTACGGAGCCTTGTACATGTCATGCAACTCTTACTTCAGTAGTACAGACCCCATTCTATATTAATTCATTGGAACACATTATTATTATTTTTCCACCTTGTAGTCCAGCTCTTATTACGGAGCCCCTTTATGGTTTTCCCAGCATACAGTTCAGTGAACCATAAGTGAATTGTAAGACCACCGTGGTTGAAATGGTTCTTTTGAGGAATCCTGAAACAAGTTTAAAAGTTTACTGTCCTTTTATCCTACTATTGAGAAGTTACAAGAATGGATTTATGGAATTTTCACTGAGTATGTGATATTTCAGGGTCAGTGGTGGAAACGTTAATAGAAGAAAAGATAAGTTTAAAATCTAGTCAATAATAGCAGTGAACAGCATAGAATAGACTGAAACTATTGGCTTGCTATACTCTTCCGGTTCTGGTTCAATAAACTACATACCAGGAAAAACAAATAGCTACTGAAATAAGAAAACAAATTAATCTATTGGCACAAATTAAATAATTCATCCGAACAAGTTAATTTGTTCAAATGAATTAGTAAATCATTAGAATGGATTAAAATTTTGTTTAAACTTATTTTTTTTTATTGACACCTACGGGGCTCCTTAGAAAGCAGAAAGAAAATCATGGTGATGATGAAAATCTTTAAATGCAGTATAAAAAACTGTGTCCCATTAATGCTTGCTAAATTGTAATTTTTGGATGCACACTAGAATGGCGCAGTGGTAGCACTGCTGCCTTGCAGTTAGGAGACCCGGGTTCACTTCCCGGGCCCTCCCTGCGTGGAGTTTGCATGTTGTCTGCGTGGGTTTCCTCTGGGAACTCCAGTTTTCTCCCACAATCCAAAGACATGCCAGTTAGGTGGATTGGAGATTCTAAATTGGCCCTAGTGTGTGGGTGTGTTTGTGTGTGTCCTGCGGTGGGTTGGCACCCTGCCCAGGATTGGTTCCTGCCTTGTGCCCTGTGTTGGATGGGATTGGCTCCAGCAGACCCCTGTGACCCTGTGTTCAGATTCAGCGGGTTGGAAAATGGAAGGAAGGATGGATAAATAACAGCCAGCTTCATTAAAGCAAGAGTGCAGGTAAAGACCTAAAGGCACAGTGGACCCCCTATGAGTGAGCTTTAGAAACTGCTGGTATTGAGCAACATCAACGAATGTCTAGTGTAATTAAAAATACTAAACCAAAGCAATATAAGATAACAGGAACATTTAAAATAACAATAAATCACTATTATTAGGACATCAAGAGGTGTGTGATAATATTTGGGAATCAATGCAGAAATTAAGCAATGAACTCAATTTATTCTATACACAATACACACTGTTTGGTTGGATTTCAAAGGAAGTCATAAGATACAGTACATTACAGGTATAGCTAAAGCCGATCATATCATTTTTAGTGACAGTGGTTGCTGAACTCATCGCTGGACCATTTCAGTTCAGACAACTTAAAACCACTGGGTCATGTCCAATTTCATGACTGCATGCTGACTTTCCAGCACAGTCAAGCTCACCCATTTTTCTGACATCCAATAGCATGCTAACTGATGGAGATTTTGCTGTATGAAGTGTTAAAAGGTATGGCAAATTCAGCTGCAACCTTTGCCATTTTCCTTTTTAAATTCTGGTAGAGTATGTAAAACACAAGCCAACAGACAGACAAACTTCTCTTCTGTTTCTGTGGCCTAAAAAACCCACATATCCTTTTCCTTGTTGCTGCTCACCCTTGTGACTAAAGACAAAGTCAAACCTGTCTGATTTTGTTGGAGTGATTTGTGGACTACAGTAGTTGGACTCAGTCACTGGGTATGTCACAATATATGACTAGTCTTCATGGAAGTGTGCTACCAACTGCCTAAACTCACTAAGATCATAAAAGCCACAACTGAAAATTGTTGGAAAAGTTGTCCAATGTGTAAAGGCCTTTTGGACCCTAATAAAAATTAAGCTCAGGAGCAGAACAGATACACTATTAATCAGAATCAAAGTCTCAAAATTTTAGAAACCTCACAAACAAGTATTACAAAGCAATGTATGCTATGTCTTTCTAAAATGCAAAGCACACTATAGCATTAATCTACATTTGAATACACTAATCTGTAGAAACAGGCCATCATTCACTATTTATTGCACACTAACCGTCCCCCGTGGCTCTGCCCACATAGAAGTGAAACAGGACAGTGAGGAGGCTCCTGTCCGGCTCCCTACTCTTGACATCACACTTCCTTTTTCCCTCGGCCCGCAGACTCTGTCTTGAATTAGCGTGAACATACTGTATCTCACCTGCAAGCGAAATATGATTCTTAGTGCGATGAGAGAAGTTGCAAAATCAACCAGAATGTTCAAGCAAATTATAGAAAAAATTGGATTCCAATCCAATTGATTACCTAATGTACTGTTCACCCAACTGCACCAACACTTTATTTCACATTATTTAGTGATATTATCATGCAGTGAAGTGTGACAGTAGCACAGTGCTTAGGGATGTTTCCCCATACTTTCATAGAAAGATCATGTCTACATGGGTTTCCTCAAACTTCACAAACAACTGCAACTCTAAACAGGACCATTTATAGTGAGAATGGGTGGATGAGTAAGTATGTTCTGCTATAGGCTGCCATCTCATGCAGAGTTAGCTCTCCTATTGTAACTATCCCCACTTTGATCCTGAACTTGATTAAGCAGGATTGAAAATGTTACATTATATTATGTTATGTTGTTCAGATTCCGGAACTCTGTGTCAATTATCAGTAACTAGGCGTGTCAGTGCATAACTTAAACCAGGGATGGATTGGTATGCCTTGCAAGGTTAGTTTTCACCTTGTATATAACGTAACGTTAACACCATCCCCACCATACTACCTTAAGTTCTGATATAAACTGCTCAAAAAAATTAAAGGAACACTTTGAAAACACATCAGATCTCAATGGGAAAAATAAATCCTCCTGGATATCTATACTGATATAGACTGGGTAATGTGTTAGGAACGAAAGGATGCCACATTGTTTGATGGAAATGAAAATGATCAACCTACAGAGCCCTGAATTCAAAGACGCCCCAAAAATCAGAGTGAAAAAATCATGTGGCAGGCTAGTCCATTTTGCCAAAATTTAATTGCAGCAACTCAAAATTGTACGCAGCACTTTGTATGGCCCCTGTGTTCTTGTATACATGCCTGACAACATCGGTGCATGCTTCTAATGAGATGACAGATGGTGTTGTGGGGATCTCCTCCCAGATCTGGACCAGGGCATCACTGAGCTCCTGGACAGTCTGAGGTGCAACCTGGTGGCATTGGATGGACCAAAACATAATGTCCCAGAGGTGTTCTATTGGATTTAGGTCAGGAAAGTGTGGTGGCCAGTCAATGGTATCAATTCCTTCATCCTCCAGGAACTGCCTGCATACTCTCACCACATGAGGCCAGGAATTGTCGTGCACCAGGAGCCACTGTACCAGCACAGGGTCTGACAATGGGTCCAAGGATTTCATCCTGATACCTAATGGCAGCCAAGGTGCCTTTGTCAAGCCTGTAGCGGTCTGTGTGACCCTCCATGGATATGCCTCCCCAGACAATCATTAACCCACCACCAAACTGCTCATGCTGAATGATGTTACAGGCAGCATAATGTTCTCCATGGCTTCTCCAGACACTTTCACTTCTGTCACGTGCTCAGGGTGAACCTGCTCTCATCTGTAAAAAGCACAGGGCACCAGTGGTGCATCTGCCAATTCTGGTATTCTATGGCGAATGCCAATCGAGCTGCATGCTGCTGGGCAGTGAGCTCAGGGCCCATTAGAGGACATGGGGCCCTTGGGTCACCCTCAAGAAGTCTTTCTGGTTGTTTGGTCAGAGACATTCACACCAGTGGCCTGCTGGAGGTCATTTTGTAGGGCTCTGGCAGTGCTCATCCTGTTCCTCCTTGCCCAAAGGAGCAGCTACTGGTCCTGCTGATGGGTTATGGACCTTCTATGGCCCTCTCCAGCTCTCCTAGAGTAACTGCTTGTCTCCTAGAATCTCCTCCATGCCCTTGAGACTGTGCAGGGAGACACAGCAAACCTTCTGGCAATGACACGTATTGATGTGCCATCCTGGAGAAGATGGACTACCTGTGCAACCTCTGTAGGGTCCAGGTATCGCCTCATGCTACCAGTAGTGACACTGACTGTAGCCAAATGCAAAACTAGTGAAGAAACAGTCAGAAAAGATGAGGAGGGAAAAATGTCAGTGGCCTCCACCTGTTAAACCATTCCTATTTTGGGGGTCATCTCATTGTTGCCCCTCTAGTGCATCTGTTGTTAATTTCTATAACACCACAGCAGCTGAAACTGATTAACAACCCCCTCTGCTACTTAATTGACCAGATTAATATCCCATAAGTTTCATTGACTTTATGTTATACTCTGATTAAAAAGTGTTCCTTTACTTCTTTTGAGCAGTATACATGTACTAAATAGTCAGCAAATACAGGAACTGTAAGTTAAATTTTTAACACTGGTCTGTTTTACAATAGGTTTCTGTGGGCTGATAAATTAAAAAAAAAACATTAACACAATAAAAACAAATTATAAATTATTTTGTAAGATAATTTCACATAATCAAATCCACTATTAACCTAGAACTTATCGTGGCAGCATAAGGCAAAAGGCAGTTTAAACAAAAAAAGAAATCAAGTCACTTTATTAAAAAAAAATAGCATGAAGCAAAAAATATTACGAAAGACGACAAAGTCATGTGACAGGCGCCTGCCGTTCCAACTCATTTCTTATCTAACTCAAGGCAGCACAGAACAAGGAGTCAGGGGATCAGAGTTAAAAATTCGTCTTTGCTGAGGTTGCTGGGGTCGCCTGTTATCTCCACCTGTGTTCAATTAGAGAGAATTAACAGGCGCAGCTCACTGACAGGACTGTGGATAATGGGCTCATAAGGGGGAACCCCTGGGAGGGTAATGAAGGTGCATTCAGAGTTGTGTGGAATGCTGCTGCCAGTTTGCCTTTGTAATGAGCACCTGGAGCCATGAGGGGACTGGCGTGGAGAAACCAGAAGGAGATGGAGGTCTGGATGCAAGTCAAGCAATGCAACTGCACAAGCACAAGACATTTAATGTTAAAGAGAGTTTTATAAAATTAGAGATTTTTCAAAATTAGATGATTTACTGTATAGTTAATGCTAATTAATGTTGCAGTGTCCATCCATCTACCCAGCTGTTTTCAAACCTACTTAAGGTGTTGCAACCTATGCCAGCAACAAGGTGGAAATCAATGGCCCCTGTCCTTTCATCATTTTAAACACAAAGTGTTCTAGAAACCAATTAGCTAACATTATAGTAGAAATTGAACTTTGGTTCCTGCCCTGCTGGCAGAGGTGGTTTTGGACTACCATGACCCTAAAATGAAATGGGTTCACATAATGGATGGATAGCCTTTTTTCTGTCTTACGCTAAATCCTGTCAGTAAAGGCCTTGGTCCCCATAATCTGAACTAGATTAAGCAGCTTCAGAAAAGGAGGGAGTTTTATATTTATTTCGGTTACACCAAGGAGAAATCCTAGGAGCTCTGCTCAATGGTAATATAATTCAATTATTCATTGTTCATTAACTGCTGGAAACAGCTAGTGTGTGCGTGTGCGCGCACTAAATACGTCCAGTGACCCATTCAGGCTTGCTGAGGAAAACAGAAACTTCCTGCAACCCTGAAAAAAAGTTCAGACATTGCCTGGATGGGTGGATGGATATTGCAGCTCAATTTAAAAATTTTAACTCATTTGACGTTCCCTTCTTCAACTCAGGTTAGCAAGTTTAGAACTAAACTAAGTTAGCCATTAGGCTTCTGGTTTTGTACATATACATATACACAACTGAGGGGACTCTCAAAACACAGGGCCTCTTAAACCCCATTGAGGCATTTCTTGTGTGATTTTGGGCTACACAAGAAACAGATTGTTGTCATTGTTGTTACATACATGCACTTTACTGTTTATTACACTGATTGAAATGTGCCTTCTCTGCTCTAAGATAATTGTCATCCTCAAGTCAATGAGATAAATCAGTTCACATCTACTCTGCCCATGCACTGTCTCAGTTTATCAGCACTCCTTCAGTTTGAATGCAGCTTGTACTTGTAGCACTGGTGCTATCTATCCCAAAAGACACTTCAATGCACCCCTTTATCATCTGCCACTTTATCCTCTTAGTCTGGACTAGTGCAAGGCACAGACCAACAAAGAAAACTCACAGGACACTTACGCATTGAGCATTTCCCTTAGCTTTTACAAATTGGAAATGTGTGATTCTATCACCACTACAATAAGAGCTGTGTGATTTTTAGTTTCTCATTCTGGGCCCCTCAGTGGGTCAGTAGTGGGGGGCCAAACTGGCAACCCTTTAGCTTCCAGTTTGCCCATGTGGTGAATATGTCAAGATGGCTAGATGGCTTCAGCCCAAAGTACTTCATGGTGTGACACCATAGACTCATTTAGTCCTACATTTTCATCACATCACTAACATGGTGGAAGTGGTTGTGGTGGAACTCCATCTTTCAAAGTCAGCTATAAAAGCACTGAGGTCAAAGTGATAGCTATACAATCCAAGTTTCATTTGCTGTCTCAGTATGTAGGGGACAGATTTTTACAGAAGTTTTCTTCCACCCCATTTTTTTTTGTTGGTGCTTCTTCTTCATCAGTTGGAGTAAGAATCTTTGGCATAGAGTGAGGGGGTCTATTGGGCTGGAGCAAATGTTGTTGTTCAAATCACTCAACTTCACAGTAAGCAGTTTTTTAACAGTTCTGGAGTACCTTTAGCTGCTTTTGGATACAGAGAGATTAAACTATTGGTCTGCTGTTACTTAATGAAAGAAATAATGATAATAAAAATATCAATGTCCAGCAAAACTAGCAGGATATGAGCCTCTCAATTTTCTGGATCATGTGAATACAAATTTTCATTACTGTTACAAACTTTCCAACAGTGTGCAAACACTGAATTGGCCGTCCTTGAAATGAAAGGCATCTGAAGAAAATCTTGAGATTTTTGTGTGTTCATGGTTTTGGCTGTGGAAGGTTTTCCTGATTATGCTGATTATATTGCATGCTGGTGGTCCTAACAAAGTGCAGCTTTTACCAGGGAAGCTTTTCAATATCTAATTGCTATACAGCATGCGATTGCCACATGCGTTTGTTACCATTTGGCAGTACATGCATTGCTTTCATTATTGTTTATGATTATTATTTTAGACACAGATGCATTTTACAGCTTCTCTGTCTCACACTGGCTGCAGGTGGTATGGCACGCACTCCTCAATGAAAAACAATAGAACTTCTCTTCTTTGTCACCACTCAGGTGTTCATTAATTCAGTCGCATATTATGTATATGGGTGGATAATTTAGAAGGTTCAAAATCAGGTTGTTTTGTGTCATGTCTTGGTTGTGAGTAATTTTACATTTTACAAGGTTTGGTTGTACACAAGGTAATCTGGGTGGGAGATTTACAGGGGTGCATTCACCAGTATTGGTGGCAATTGAAAACCTCTGCACTGAATCTTTTTTAAAAATACACATGAAATATGTCACGCATACATACTGAGGAATGGAGGTGTGTGCTTTTGTTTGTTCCTTATCTTTTACCACATCACCGATCTTACTATAACAAAGCTAAATAAAGCTCACAATTAAATTATATATTGGCTTAGGTAACACTGTGACACTGACAGTTTGTGAAAAAGACAGAGAGAGAGATGGACAATGGGTAACATTTACTGTTAAATTTTAGGATCATTTTGACAGAACTACGCAAAATTAGCTACTATTGTTCATTCATTTGATGATATATTAACCTTTTCTAGAACACACTCACAAAACAATTTTTAAACTACTGTAACATTGAGCCTCCACTTAGTGTCCAAAATTAGCTTCCTGCTCACTCCTTCACTGACTATATGAATGTCCACTTATGAAGAGCAGATTCTGCTTTACCAGCTCACCATTCAATGAGTTAATCATGTACTGTATTTCCGACTTTTAACAGTATATTGGGAGAAGATACTCATCTGGAGATAACTAAAGACCTTGTCACATTTGATGTCTTTTCCACAGAGTTTCAGATGTAGCCTTTACTTACATAATCTTACACAGTGGGAAACAATCACTGGCGCACACTTGTGAAGTTCAGTCAGTTAGTCTAACATACACAGTGACTCGCTCCAACTAGCTTACAATTCACTCTGACATAGTGAAACCAGTTTGATTTTGTCTTTTGTCATGGGGAAGGCTCTGCTTACATGAGAGCTGACAACCAATGAATGCTCTTTAGGAAATTCATTGAATTAAAGGCACCAATGAGGAATAAGGAAAGTGGGTGTTTTGGACCTCACAAACAGAAGACAAGTTTGTCTATGTGATGTAAAATTCAAAAAAATTCAAAAAAAAAAAAGGAATGAGACTGCACCTGAACAGCACCATCTTTGTCAGGTAGCACGCTACTGGTTGTCAGAAGGAAGTCGTCACACACAGTCACTAAATTTGACATGCAGAGCTATTTTCAACCATGTAAATTGAAATGGTCTGGCAATGAGTTCTACAAGTCTCGTAATGTGACATTGGCTTAACTTAGGCAAACCAATAATTAGTATGGGGATGTATGGAGATTATGTGACAAGCAAAATCACGTGTCATATATTTGCATTTAAATAGACTTTATCACAGATTCATTTTCAATGTAAATAAAGGTATTCCTTTGAAAATACTATTAGGTATGTTATGCACACTCTCTGGCATGCATGTTTTGTGGAGTCTGCGCAGTGACCTCTGACTTTCTTTCTTCAAAAAGCAGTGTGAATCATTGGTTCAGTGATTGACTGCTGCTCTGTCCAGAATAGGTTCTCTGCCACTCCTGTAACCCTAGAAGGGAGATTGGGATGGAACAGATTTTACACATTGTCTCTTGATCAATACTGTTTTTCTTCTAAATACTCCACTTTCTTTTCCATAAGTCAAAAATGTACATGCTAGGATAACTAGTAATTCTAAACTAAGTGTATGGACTGAAATCCTGTCCAGGGTTGGTTCCTGTCCTATCTGTCCCAGGGTAGACTTTAGTCCCCCGTGATCCTAAACATGGATTAAGCATAGTTGAGAATACTGCAGAAGGTTGAATGTTAATTAAAAGAAACTTTGAACTAAGAGAATAATGGATATATTCTTGCTAGGTTACTAGCTTTAAAGAGTATTTTAATGAAAGACATACATTTTGCGCCCAGTATTAGCAAAAGGGTGATATTTTGTTGCCTTCTTTTATTATATTTTTATTTTCAGTGTTGATTAAAAGGAAAACAATTACCATCTGTGCTAATAATGATGTGAAAAGATTACAATGCCACTTTATCTTAGGAGGTTTCCATCTGTGCAAACTCCAGCACATTCAAGCTAGCTCTGTTATCAGATAAAATGTGAATTTTGCACAAAACACAGGTAGTTATAAATAACTGTAGACAATGGTATCTTTTGCTAACACTGGTATGAGACCTCTGAATGTAGTTAACAAACAATAAATAAATATGTGAAGTGCAAGACATTTCTGAATGACCTTTATGAAATGTGGACTCGAGCTGGAACATACTTTACAAATGTTGTTTAAATGTGGGGCATCAAAAGAGACATTTCTATGTTGCGGACCAAGAATAAAGAAAGAAACTTCAGAAATCCGAGGCCCAAAACCTGAGGGGAGAGTGTGTGAAAGGCCACTATCCCCATTAAGAAAATCGGCTGTAAGAGCTATACATTACAGAGGAATGAGATAAAATCATTTTCAAAGCCCCTCTCAATTGCCCCATCCTGCAGTTGGAAAATGGTAATTTTTTTGTCACTGTGGGACTACTCAGGAATCAATACTTTGTTGCCAAACCTCCACCCCCACCCTTTATAATCGATAGATAAGGAAGGAACACAAAAAGAAACAATGATCCTTTCTCTTGCTGCTGCACCTGATGTAAATTCAATATCAAATGTGATTCGCTGGGAAGGCCAAGGTGGAGCAGGAAGTAGGGACTATCAGGTAACACTAATGCTCTCAAACCCACAGTAATGGGGACCTGCTGCTTTAATGAGGCACACACACAAGCTGCTCTCTATGCACTCACACAATAGGTAGATAAGGAAAGACATTCTAACTTCAATTGGAATGACGGGGGACAAAGCCAGGAGTGCAAAGCTTAATGGAGCTTCGCCGAATTGCAAAAGAAACATTTTACTTCTGCCGCTTTCATTTCTTTCTCTTTTTTCCTTAATTTCTCCTGAATTGCATTCAGAATGTTAATCTTAATGTTTCTAGTACAGTCAGACAGTTTGCTTCCTACAGTTAAACCAGTCCAGGACCTGTATGTCAAGGCACCAAAATACAAAGATAAACTAATAAAAACAATAACTTGTTAACCAAGAGAAGCAAACTCTTTAAATAAAGTCTTCCTTCACAATTGTAGCCATACAAGGTACAAATTCCACAATCTTGATAGAAGGAGCTAACCTTTCATAGGATGCCAGTCCAACAAGGATATACAAACAAAATAAATGATTGCTTAAAGAAATCCACTTGAACACAGAGAGAGTACAGACAGCATTATACAGTATATTAAATACATCATGTCCAAGTGTTATGGGGAAACAACAATATCTACTGTGCTAGCTTCCTGCCCATGTAAGAATTAAAGTTGAGTCATAAATTCTTAAGGTTAGTTAAATTAATTTTAGGTGATAGTTTTAATGGAATACTTAACCCAAAAATTGTATTTTTTATATGCCACTTACACCATGTATCTTGTAGTGGGAGCCAAGAAAAACTGTTCATCTCATTCTCATGGAGAGACTACATAACGAAGATTCAAATTAAATGGGAACAAATGATGTGTTTGAATTGAAACCAGGATTCTTGACGAATGAATATGTTGCGTGATCTTTTAAATAGAAATGCACAGTATTAAGGGAATGTGCCTTTTCTTTTATGCCGAGTTTTCCAGAAGTAAATATTAATTGCATTTTAGAAAAAAATCCATGTATTTTGCACATTCTGAGCAGACATGTAGATTATGCAACATGAGTTATGTGAGAAATGTGTTTCTTTCATGGATATTTTTCACATGTTTTTCCATTATCTGGAGTTGGCCACCGTAAAGTCAATTCAAGTCAAGTAGAGCTTTATTGTCATCCTAACAATATACTTACAGTATACAGTAGGACGAAATATTGTCCTCCAGAGTCAAAAGGTGCAATACACAAGATATATATATATATATATATATATATATATATATATATATATATATATATATATATATATATATATATATATATATAACTATGATAAAAAAAGAAAAAAATATATACAGTGTTATGTAGTACTATGTAATCCAGTGAGTGTAAGGAGTAAAGAGTCCAGTGTGGAGGAGGGCAGCATGGTGTACAGGAGCCGGACTGCTTGAGGAAAGAAACCATTGCACAATCTAGCAGACCTGCTCCTAATGCTGCAGAGCCATCTTCCAGATGGAAGAGGACTAAACAGTTGATGGGAGGCGTGATGGGGATCAGCCATGATGCTAGTGGCTTTATGAAGGCAGCGTGAGGTGTAGATCTCCTGCAGACTGGGTAGTGAACTGCCAATAATGCGCTCAGCGGTCCGCACAATCCCCTGAAGGGCTTTGCGGTCGGAGGCATAGCAGTTTCCATACCAGACTGTGATGCAGCTGGTCAGGATGCTCTCTATGGTGCCTCTGTAGAAGGTGGTAAGTATGGGTTTAGGGAGGTACACCTTCTTCAGTCGTCGCAGGAAGTAGAGACGCTGCTGGGCTCTTTCTGTAAGTTAGGTGGTGTTTTTGGTCCAGGACAGGTCCTCCATGATGTGAACACCGAGGAACTCGGTGCTCTTCAGTCACTATACTGTGACGCCATCAATGCTGAGTAGAAGATGGGCAGCCTTGGTCTTCCTGAAGTCAACAATCAACTCTTTTGTCTTTTCAACATTAAGAGACAGATTATTGTCTTTGCACCAAAGTGCCTGCCGTTCCACCTCTTCTCTGTACTTCGCATCATCGTTGTTCTCAATGAGTCCCACTACTGTAGTATCATTGGTGAACTTGATAATGTGGTTTGTGTCAGAGTTGGAGGTGCAATTATGGGTCAGCAGCGTGAAGAGTAGCGGGCTCAGCACACAACCCTGGGGGGCACCTGTGCTCAGTGTGATGGTGTTAGATCTTATATTCCCAATCTGTACTGTTTGGGGTCTTTCAGTTTGAATCTTTGTTATGTCTTTACTCTGTGAAAATGTAAATAAAATTATTTCTCGGCATCCACTATAAACTACATGGGGAATAAAAAATATATATACTGTACAATTTAAATGTGGAGTATTTATTTATACAGTTATTATGTGTGTATAAAAAGCTTTTAAAATACTTTTTTTTGTTGGATAGCATGGCGGCATCCTGGACTCAGCATCCTTAGTTTGAATCCCATGCCCAGTCAATACCCATGTGGAGTTTACATCAATATGGGTCCTTGTCCAAGTACTCTGCTTTTTCCTCACACACTCACCACAGATTCTGTATCCATGTTAGGTTAACTGGCAGTGTGTTAGTGTGAGCCTGAGTGTGTGCATGAATGTACCCTGCAGTGAACTGGCACCCTGTCAACCTACAGGCACTAGCTCTCCATTCCCTATCACCCTGAATTAGATTAGGTGGCTCTAAAAATATATTACACTTTTTTTAACAAATTCAAAACATATTATATTATCATTATTTATAATTCCAAGTTGGTGGAAGACTTTACCCAAGATGTCTTACAATATCAGAAAAGATTTCAACTGTCTACACTATCTTTTAAACTGGAGAATATACATTATAAATGACTTGCTAAAGCCTATGGTGGGCACTAAAGCAGTAGCCTTTGGGGTTGAAAGTTCAGCACCTCGCCACTGTGCACTTTTCACTACTGACATAGTAAAGATGACACCTTAGCCACTTTCCCCACTCACAAGAACCAGCCATGAAACAATTTATGGGCTGTTTTTGATGTCTTATATTTATTTTCTAGCTATTTAAAGAAGGCAAGTGCAAGGCCCATTGCGTAACTTTCTAACAATAGATTTCCATTCTCCAATCCCAACCTGCTTATCTAGGGCAGGGTCATGGGGCAGCTGGAGCATATCCTAGCAATTTTTGGGCGCATGGTGGCAGCAACAACACCAGTCAATCGCATGGCACACACAGATATTTTCACTAGGAACAATTTATCAAACGGTAATTCACCTAACCTGCATGTCTTTGAACTGTAGGAGATAACAAGAGCACTCAGAGGAAATCCATGTAGACCCGGGGTGAAAGTGCAAACTAAACACAAGAAACACCCAGGGCACAAACCCTGGTCTCTTTATGGCAAGGTGGCAGCACTACCACTATGCCACCATGCCCCCCAACATCACATTTAAATATGTTATTTCAGCAATGCCAAGTGTCTGTTTTCAGGTTTCCTTAATGTAATGACAACAACAACTAGTGTATTGACCATTATTTGTCTTTATTAAACATTTTCTTCTGCTTTCTGCAGTTTTAGATTTCTTTAACGCTGAAAGTCACTCTCTAAGTCACATAATTTTTTTACTTCAACTTTGGCTTCACCACAGGAAAATATAATAGTGAGAAAATAAAGCGTTCTGTTCTGATGACCGGTTTAGCCCTCTTGTGAATTTCTGGAAGCCAATGAGCACCTTGAAGTTTATCCTGTAGGAGGCTGACCATCTGCAAACACAATGTTAAGAGATTCTCAGTCACTCCCAAGGTTGAGCGATATTTGTGTCAAAGCCAGGTCTGTGCTGTGCATTTTAGGAAATCTGCTCTAAAAGTGGAACGGCATACTAACATCTGGAACAAGAGAACCATTGCAGGGAATAGTCTGCGAATTTTAAAAAAATCAGTGCCTCTTTCTTTACTCAGGAAATAAAATAAAACAAGGAGTTCATACTAATTAATTGAAAACATCTAAATTAAAATAGCCCTGTGTAACAAAGCAATACTGCTGTATGGCAGAATTTCAGGTCCTGCCTATCAAGGCTTTGATAGGCCAGAGAGGGCAACCTCCCTGTTATCACTTCCAAGATTATATTTAAAAAATTTTTATCATGGAGCTATAGAATGGCAACATGTTACAAGTCAGTCACACATGCAACAAAAAGTTTTACCATATTCTACACATGTGACTTTCCTACTTTTCCTACTACTAAATAACTCAACCCAGATTTATGCAAGGACTTATTTTTTCTCTTGTTTTCTATATACATTTCTGGGTGCACTTGTGCAATCTGTTTCAAGTATGTGTCAGGTTCCACAAAATTTAAAAGGAACGCTACAATGATTAAGAAGAATAAAACAGCAAGCATTCTCATCAGTGCTCTTCAAGTTCAAAGTTTTTGAAAAAGCTGTTTCGCACTACTTGTTATGATGAACTGCAGTGAATACAATCTACTTTGTTCCTTTTAATTGGCCCATAAAACAGTATCCTCCGGTTTGCTTTTAAATAAGCAACCAAAACTGGGCCCTAAAGCGCCTGGAAATGAAAGTGTCTCAAGCATACGTTTTTTTTTTAAAGTTTCCACTACTGAGGCTTTGAACTTACTGAAAGAAGTCAACATACAGGCATAAATATAAGAAAAAAAAGAGTAAAAACAGCTGCTGTGCAAAGACAAGGAGCCAAACCACACACTTCCCATAGCCACATCTCTCACAGGACATGTACATTTTTATCTTTCAAAGTACATCATTCTAGGCTTGAGAGATCTAGCTTGGTCATGTCTCCACTTGTTACTTGTTTTCTACCATTACCATGAACTCTTGCACGGATGATCAATAAAAAATAAATTCTGAATAAGACCAGTTTTCCTTCCTGCGGCAAACATTGGCAAGTTACAGAAATGCTTATACCTGCACAAAGTGATCATGAGAAGTAAAGCCAAAACTGGGCAACACGATGAAAAACACTGTTTTCTAGCCTTTATGCATAAAGATGATGTGAAACAAGTAGCTGTGATACCTATTCCACAATAAGTACCTGATGATGATGTCCAAAAATATAATGTATGATTAAAGTAAATGCATCCATTTTCCAAACTACTTATTTCAATTGGAAGGTCATGGGGGCCTTAGCCTTATAGGGAGCAAGGTACAATCTTGGTCCATGACAGAGTATACTGACCCTCTCTGTGCCAATTTAGAATAATTACATGAACTAAGAAGAACATCTTGGAGAAGAAGGAGGAAAGCTGGACTGGACTGCATGATGAATCCTCTTGCTGCTACTCTAGCTAGTTATAACAGACACATTTGGAGAAGTACAATATTTTCTTATATAATTATACTGTATCTATCTATCTAAACACACCCAACCACACACATGGTCATAATACATTGGATATAAATAAAGAAGCAAACTGTATCCAGAAAGAGGGCTTTTTGTTATTTCAAAGAGATCATGCAGCATTTCCATACTGGGAAATTGCTGTTCAGCTCCCTCGTCAAGTTCCAGACCCATAGGTTTAGAACATTATACATCATGATGAAGGTGTATAGTACAATGGATTCAAGCTTGAAGGCATGCCCCACAGTATCATATAATCACTTGGCAGGACCAGCCAACAATGTAAATCCCTATACAACACCATCACCCCTAACAAAATAAAGAACTTTTGAATGAAAAATACCACACAAGATTAAGCAGCTATGGAAATTCACCCTATAAATAATCAATCCACCTATATTTTGAACAAACATTTCAAGCACAAACTTACAAGAAGCTAAACCCTGTTCTGGTAACAAATGATTCAAATGCAGCAAAAAATAAAATCACAAAGGATTTAGGGAGGAAATCACTTTGTTCAGGGCACAACACAATCATACATACTATGCTAAAGCAGTTATGAAAATTTACCTGACAACATTTCCTTGGACAGTTCATTGGAACATAGGAAGAACATGCAAAACCAAACAAAAAGCACCTTAGCTAAAAATAATCGGTTTTCAGGTCAAAAGGTGCCAGAGCCTATACTTACACCATCAGATGTAGGCCTGGAAAGAAATCCTCGCTCACAAACACTGACTAACCTTTGCTCAAACTAAAGTCAACAAGCAAAATGACAAGATTGTGGGAGGAAACCACAGCCTCTGTTTCCCATGGAAACACAAGGGGAGTTCTGCACACAAAAGTCATCCTCATTACAAATAAAAATGGATTATGAATGCTACATGATAGCAAGGCTATGTTCTTTGTCACCATGCCACCCATGAATACTTTTTCTAACCCCACTTTTTGTTCTATATTGTTGTAGAATTCCAGAGTCCAATGGCAGCAGTATCAGGCAACAGACAGGAACAAACTTTGGCTAAGAAACTAGCATACGGTCTGGAACTCTCACTAATGCGATTCCATTCACAATCCATCAAAAGCTCCAGCATGTCTATATAGAGCAGGAAGAAACTGAATTCACTGGAGGAAGCGGTTATAGGAGAACATATACACTCAACACAACAGGCAAGTCTGCCTGGAATGGAGTTGGGGAACAAATTCTATGTGGCAGGAATGCTATCTATAGTGTCACCAAGTCATCATGAATTCTTAAATCTTCTTAACTCACTGAAGATTACTCCATCATAACATAAATCTGGATCTAGATACAGTGGAACCTCGGTTCACGAACATCTCTGAACACGTACAAATCGGGTTATGACCAAAATGTTCGCCAAACTCTTGCATCTGTTCCTGACCACACACTCGGTATACGAACAAGCCAGTTTCCCTTTTGGTTTGTGCGCGCCGATGATTTCCGCATGTGTTGCATTGTTCTCGGTCAGACGTACGTGCTTGCACATGCATACGTGCTTTCACAGTGAACTCTTTGTGCTCTATTTCATTTCCCTTACGGTTCATACGGTCTGATTACTGTATTTAAGCACATGTTCAGCCTCTCCCTGTGCATTGTTCTCAGTCAGACGTGCTTGCTTTCGCTGTGAACTCTTTGTGCTCTACAGTATTTTGTGTGCTTTTGCAGTTAACCATGGCTTCTAAGCAAGTGAAGACTGATGAAAAGAAAGGTTTGAAGAAAACTGAAATCAAAGTAAAGAAAGAAATTATTGAAACGTATGAGTGTGGCGTTCGTGTTACTGATCTTGCCGCCAAGTACAAGAAGTCAAAATCTACAATTTTGACTATTCTAAAACAGAAAGAGGCCATTAAAGCAGCTTGTGTTGCAAAAGGAGTCACAGTGTTAACCAGGCAGAGGCCTCAAGTGCTGGAAGAGGTGGAAAAATTGTTGCTAGTGTGGCTGAACGAGAAGCCATTTGCAGGGGACAGCGTAAGCGAGGCGATGTTATGTAAGAAAGCCAGGAAGATTCATGGAGATTTGCTGCAAGGTTAGTTTTCTTGTTTGTTTATGGTTAGTTTTTGTATAAATTAAGGATTTTTCAAATTTTAATTTTTTTCCCTGTTCTTAAATCTCATTAGAGAGCGGTTCGTAAAGCTGTAGCGTGAACTCTTGCAGTGTTAGTTTTCTCTGTTCAAGATTTTCTCAGTGTTACTCAATGTTTTTTCATTTAGTTTACTATTACACTGTGCATTCTATGGTATAATTAACTATTTTTGTGCTTAAAAAACTTAAAAAAAAATATCTACATACGGTTCATACGGTCTGGAACGGATTCATTGTATTTACATACAATCCTATGGGAGAAATTACTTTAGGTCACGACCAAATCGGGTTACGACCAGAGTTTTGGAACGAATTGCGGTCATGAACCGAGGTTCCACTGTACTGTATAATTAACAATTTAGAGTAAATAGCCAATGCATGTATATAGAGGAACAGTTTAAATGTTGTTATGGTAATTGTATAATTAACAACATATGTATTGTTATTCAAGTGTCATAGGAATATTATTCAACTTTTTTGTACTTTTTTAATCCACTTATCCCATTTAGTCAAACTTCAGCCATTTGTAATTAATACACATAGCTTAGTTTTGAACTGCACAAAACCGTAATCATGGCCAGAGGACTAGAGTGCCAGAAGTACAGACACAGAACACAAGTCATAGACTCAAGGTGGAGGTGATGTGAGGCAGTAAACATAAATAGTTTTACTTCTTTGACAGTGTTCAATTGTTTGAGCTAGTACAGTGTAAGTTTCATCACAAGCACCAGTCAAAATCCTGAGTTTGTCTTTCAACTGATCCTACAGCTTGCTTCAGTCTGAAATATATTCATTCGCCTTATGAGATAGGATCTAAGAGCTCTGCTCTGTCACAAAAACAGAAAAGAATCCTAAAAAAGTCTTGATCTGAAAATAATGGATGAAACGAGCAAATTATTTTTCTCATCACTTCTGGCTCTTTGTGGGTCAGGTCTAGGGGCTGCTACAAGTTGATTACTCGAATGTCCGGAGGCTGAAGTCAAGAGTCACCATTGGGGTTGAAAGGGTTAAACCAACAGCATGAGTTTCAACCATCCCAGGTGACCTCTGGAAAGCCAACCAATTTCTGTAAAGAGGATACTCCAGTATGTTTCGGACATAAGGTACCTTTTGCCGAAAAAGTTTCCTATTTGGCAATTTAGCTAAAGGAATATAAACATAAATAAATTCAGTGTCTCTCTTGCTCTATATGATTCATTGGTGTCTTTTATTCCTTTTCACCCTAAACCTAGATGCCATTTGCTGTCTGTAAAACAAAGACTACTATCTTCATATTACTTACACTTGTTTACCATTAAGATTTATTTGGTCATTATTTATTTGCAAGTATAAAATATCCCACTAAGGAGAGTCAAAATATCTAATATCTTGGATACATTAGGCTGTCAAACTATAGAAGAACGTTCTGCTGCACACATCTTCCTTCACTCCTTCTCCATCCTATTATTTGGGAGTGACCTCATTTTAATGAATATGCTATAGAGAATTTAATCAACTTACATATCATTTTGGGGGAAAAAATGGAGTACACAGAGAGAATAAGCAAATTCCTAACACACAATGATGAGGCTGGGACTCAAACTTAGGTTGTTGAAATTGAGAGGAAGCACTAACGTTTGAATTGTACTCATCCAATTAAACGGTGTCTTTGAATATCAGCTTTAAAATATAAAGCTACAATTATTGTTGGTTGTAAACTACTGTATAATGATTTTTGGAAATTGTTCAAGTTGGTTAACGATTGTAAACGTCGGATAAGTTGTGAGCTTCAGAAAATACATCTGAAAAAGTGTTAAGATGATGACCATATCTGATTGAATAAGCTCACTGGATGATAATTGTGATTTGCCAGACTTGGAATTGCTGTCATGCTAATTATAAGCATCAGAAACTGCAAACTGCCATCATTTATTGGCACTTCAGAAAGGCGGTCTTAACGCTGTTTATAGATTTTTGCAACCCAGCAACCCTTCTTAGGCAGTCACTCAAAGCTGCTGTCACATGACAGAAAAACAGATGGCATTGATCTTAGCACAGGCAGGCACACAAAAACAAGGTCAAAGTCATATAGCGTTTACACTGGGCATCAGTTTGATTCCTCCAAACCTTCATTATCAAGTGCTCTTGTCTGTAGTATTGGCATATCTGGATCAATCTTCCAATACAGAAACACCCTTGGTTGTGGGGTTTTGGGGCTAAGGATGTGTGGCACCAGAGGTTAAGCATGAAAATACGAATATCGCATTTACATGGCAGCTCTCTGGCAATACACACTAAGTAAAATGAGTACACTTGGCATGATATCACGCCCCAGTCATAACAAGTACCTATTGGTAGTCTATGCGCCAGGGAACTCTCCTTTTAGGGTAACAAACCAAGGCGTTGAGCTAGTTTTGCAACAAGGACGGAACAAAGTTGGCATTCTGGGTCTCTGTCCCAACCCTGCCCACAGCAGGGTTTGCCAGTAGCTGTTCACTGCGGAGAAATGTGATCTGAAAAGAAGAGGTTATGGCAATGCGCATTCGGTATAACATATTCAGTAAGAATGAGGTCACTCCCTAATAATAAGATGGAGAAACTGCTCCGCCTCGCCTCAGACAACCTACCCTTTTAGGGGCTGTTGGCTAAGATGCTGAAAGCCAGGGAACAGCAGGCTAAGAGCAGTGCCAGTGATCTGAGGTCACTTCCCACCTTGTGGTGTCCTAACGATACTGCCCCAGACAAAGTCATCTGCTTTGTTTACAACATTTGTTGTATGTGAATTAAGAAAAACAGATGGCATTGTCATCTAGATGTTATCTCCTCCATTTTCTAGACATTTTTTAATCATTGTAAAAGTACAATAGATTATTTTACCCTAGTCAGAATTCATCCTATCAGTGCATTCCAGTGTTTGCAGACCTTCTGATACGTTACCGATTTCCATTACTGGAGTTGCCATATTCTTATCCCTGGTCCTTTAATACACCTGCCAATGGGGCCCAAGAGACAACTGAGAATCGCCTGACTAATTTAGCTTCACCATGGAATTTGTCAGCCACGGGAAGACAAATGGGCAGGGTGAGATTTGAAACCTTGCATCATTTCTGCTATGTACAATTTCTGTCCTGGCATACTGAGGGGCTCAGTGCAGGGCTGTTGTTTCAGAAGTAGATTGGGATCGTAAATGTTGACTACATAACTGTGTATAAAATGCGGTTCCAATAAACATGGCCTTGTGTCAGAACAGCTACTTCTCAATTTGTATTTTACTTTATGCTTTTCTTATTGAGAACTATTACATAAAAACTTACAGGCAAATTTACATTGCATTACAACATATTTTTTCACTTCTTAGATTATTTTATGAAAAGTGCTGTTGATTGGTGCCATTTTGTCCTCACTATCAAACTGAATGCACAATAGTCGCCTTTTGTCTTTGCTCATGAGGAATGTCTTAAAATTAAGGTTGGGAAGAACAGTATAATAATTGGGAGAAACAATCAATTGATGTCATACAGCCAAATGTTTTCATAATGCTACATTTGGAGCACAGACAGGTGATTTCTCCAAGAACAAAAAATGAGTCAAGGGTGGAGCCATCAACCTTCCAAATTAAAGTTATTAGGGGTTTTAAGTGTTTTTTTGTTGTTTTTTTTTATTTTGTTTCTGATGTGTCATTTTGGAAAGACCTCAAGATTCTGGACTCAAAGAGAAACTGCTTTGCAGTATTAGCTGGAACAAAAATAATGCAGGTCTTTGCATTCTTTTACAACAACAAGTTTTACTTTGTATTTTGGTTGGTTTTGAGTTCTTGGCTTGACAACTCTGCCTAACTGTCTATTGGTTTTTTTCACATTTTTTTAATCTGTCTGTTCCACATTGGCAGAATGAAAGTATAATATGCAGGCCACTGTATATGAACATATATGTTTTGTATAAATAATATATTTCAATATATTTGATTGCAGAAATACAGCTTAAGTCAAAAATAAAGGATATAAGAAAAGGAAACGAGTCTTCTGCTCAAAGAATTCTGTTACCATTTGGTTCCAAGCTCTCAAAATCAATTATAATTTTGATACTAAAATACATGGTATTGTCAGAGTTTTTCATCATTATCAGAAGTCTGACTAATTACAGTCAATTTACTGAGTAAAGTCAATATGACTGATTTTCAGTAACAGATAGAAATTATGATGTTGATAAGTCTGGAAGGATGAAGCAAGTAAATTACATAAATTTACGCAAGTGAGGCCTTAGAATGGACAACTCTAGAATGACCCAACTGAGTGTCGTTGCAGATATTGTGGGTTACAGTTACACTCTTTCTGAATTTACACTCAGTAAATCCAAATATGAGGAAAATTCTTAAATTATGCATAATCTGTGTACGTTTGGGACAGCATGGTGGCTAACTCTTTGGCACCTTGATTCTCCTTCTTCTTGTAAATTAACTGACATATCTAAATTAGTCTAAAGTAAGTTTTTGTGTGTAGGAACCCTGTAATAGGCTAGCAGCCCTTCAAGGTTGTCATTTGTATCCAATATTGCTGACATAAGCTCTGGTCTTCCCTGATAGTCAATTGAACAAAGAATTTAATATGCGGAACACCATCATAAATACTTTGTATGGCTTAATTTACACATAAACACACACACTTTTACACATATATGCTGTTGAGAACATAACATTCTCAAACTCACTTCAGTAATGCAGAGAGCACTGAGAGGTTAAGTAATTATGAGATAAAATGATAGTATTGTGGTTTACAGTGCAACACCTTTGGTCTCATTATTATCAACAAACAATATAAATGGGTATCAAAATACTCTGCTTCTATCTTTACCACTACAAGCAGGGTATAAGGCTGGGAGGAGAAGTAAAGTACTCAGAAACATGAGCATTACACTGCGTGCTGTGACGTTATTGAGTTCAGGACAAAGAAAAACCCTTTGGTTTATGTTTAGCATAGTAACATCTGCCACAAGTGTTAAGACTGGTCACGCAGAGTCGTGCTAGGCAGTGATGATTCTGTCAGGCAAAATAGTAAAACCAGGCCCTTGTAATAAATAGCTCAACGCCTTCACCTCTCATAGCTGGCCTATCTAAATTGCAGCAGATTCAGACCACAAGTCACACTGGCTTATCGCGGTCCATTAGTTAATAGCTGAAGCATGCAGCACAATATTTGTGGTATTTAAGCCCTTGCTGATTATCAGGAGCTGGGAAAGAGCAAGGTCTGGGAACTCATTGAAAACTTCAGGAACTCAGATATGTAAAAGAGGCCAGCTAAGATTAGGCAGTGTCTATGCCGAGGTTACAAGTGAAGAATCTGAGAAATTCAGCAACATGCTTTTGCAATTGCACGAGTGGTACATTACGCCACACAGCAAAGTGTGTTTACTCCTACTCACCCTGACATCTGCAGCTCCAAAAACAGTGCCTGACACTGTAAACCATTAACTATGGATAGAAAGCTTTTTTTAGCAAGAGTAGAAGTGATAAGGAAGTGGAATGTTGACACCTGAGTACAATCAGCTTCTTAAAAGTCGAGAAACTCGTGGCATTAAAAACAGAGCATTCAGAAACTTCTGAAGAGGAAAAAGTTTGAAAAGAAGTCAAACTGTTGGCCCTGCATTGTATAGTCAAACATTATATAGCACTATTATGTCTAAAACCAAAATGTATTTTTTTTCCTAGAATTCTGTCATTCAAAGGCTTATTATTAACAAACATTTGTATGCTTTCCTTGACAGTTCAGAACAGATTACCCCTTTGCCCTTCAGATGCAGGTATCAGCACCACAGGCAAATCTAAAATTACGAAGGGCTTGTTTTGACACCCCGCAAGAGATTGCCTTTTTGGCTGGGTGAGGTTTAGCCTCTCTCAGTGGGTGCACAAGCACTTCCTGAGGCACACTGCCATTTGGTCAAAGTTTTTCTTTTGTTTACTGTAGACACTGCAATCACAAGGGACCAAAAGCAGCTGCCGTCCAGTCTCCGACATCATCTTTCCTACATCTTACTTCCTACCACAAGTCATCCTGCTGCAGGGGCCTAAACAAACAATTGTGCCACTTGATAAAATAGGAGCTTACATTTCATTGACAAAGGGAAAAAATTATTGGGAAAAATATCAGCAAAAATGGCAAATAACATCTAAAATATATTCCGACTACAGATAGTACATTTTCATCCAATCTCAAATGCAATTTGTTCTTTGTAACCTACCTTCTTTTCAGTGAATGCTGTGGGGTGTGGTGTTCAATCTCAAAAGGGAACACAGCAGTTTAAAGTCGCCCATGACACAGAAGTAGGTGTGTGAAAGTTCAATTAAACAACCAAAGGGTTGACCTGTATTTTTGTTTTACTTTGTTTAATGAAAAATGGTTACAATATACAGAGCTGGCAGCATTAATTTAAAGTAAAAGGAAAACTAATTATAAATTCAAGATGGGCAACATTGACAATCAAGATTAAGGACACTCTGAAAAGGATTTATGGATTTTGTTGCTGTAAAATTCTTATACATTTAGCAATGTGCAGAAGTAGTTAAAAGGCTAATAAAATTTTAGGTTATATCGTAAAACTTGTCAAGAGATGTTAAGCTCAAACTCTACAATGTGCTAGTGAGATTGCACCTGGAATAATATGCAGTTCTAGTCATTACATATAAGACAGACATAGTGGAAGTAGGAACTGGGCAAAAAAGAGCCTCCATGTGCACCTTGACTGGAAAAAAGGGCATGTCCTACTCAGGCAAACTGAGGGAAATTAAATTTTTCACTGTCAAAAAGGAATCTTCAAAACAGTGAAACGAATTGTTTTGGAAATTTAGAAGAAGTGCATTCAAGACCGAAATCAGGTAAACCTTACTCAAAAGACATATTAGGACAAGTTACCCATTAACCACGCCATAAATTAATCGGATCTAATTTGTATAAGTTTTTATTTTCGGACTTTATTGGTCCAATACATTATCCTGTTTTATTTAAAACAAATCCCAGCCATCTCATTTTCTTTGTGGAATTTGCACAGTCTTCCTGTATATGTATGGATTTTCTCTGTAAAATCTGTTTGCACGTTAGATATGCATGCTAGATTGATTGGCATTTCTAAGATGGGCTCATGTGAGTCAAATTGCACCCCTGACATGGATATTAGCATGAGGAAATGAATTTAAAATGAATTAATTGATGTATGAAGAGCAATACATTACAATTTTGCCAACAAAATTGGACCATTCAGTCCATCAGTCTTTATCAAGTGACTAATAATTACGTTGTCTGATAACTAGCAGTCTGTCACTCTTTAAAAGATGATTTTCCTCAACAAAATTGTGCATGTATATGTATATAAGTGCTGATTGTTAGGAGATTGCCAAATAAATTCTATACAGTATACTGAAATGATAGTATGACTTAGAATATGAAAAAGTCAAGGTGTCTTACACAGATCAAGACAGTATAGGAAAACACTAAATAAATTTAGAAGCTCTATATTTTTTACTAAGGATCTATTAAAATTCTCGTTACAACTGTGATGTCTAAAACACGAATGAGTGGAAATTCTGGATTAATTAGTCAATGGAGTTTGCTTTGAATTGGAAGGGCTAAATTGTAGAATTGGCTAAACGCAGTTTTTTGAAATCTATATTAGCTATTCACTCACCACAGACAATTAGTGTATTTTGATAGGTGCTGGTTTGCATTTGCTTCTGCTCACGACACACTTCTGATTGACCCTGGCTTATAACTTAACATTTTTAAATAAATAAAGTTAACTTTTTAAAGTAAATAAAGTGTATTTTCCCGTTCGTCATCATCATCATCATCATCATTTGTAGTAGTAGTAGCCGTCTCATTATTTCCAAACATGGCATTAATGACAAACTTGAAACATTACCACTTAACGTCCAAAATAGAAAGCATCACTACCAATAAGATGCACTGACTTTCATTTCAGAAACACTGTGAATGAACTGAATCTTTATTCTTAGATTTCCAGGACCCAGTTTAGCTGTTTGCTTGTCAGTCCACAGTAGTTGTATAACTTTCAACCTGTCTTACTCTGTGTCAGCATTTCCCATGCAATAGGTATACTTTTCCTAGATTATATTTTGGAAACCCTATTTGCTGACTGTGCAAAATGGCACCAGGTCTTCTGTGGTATGGAAAGTGTTGACAATGATAATTTCCTTGTGTATATGAGAGCTTTCCTTATATGTCATTGCACCTGCAAATGTGGCTAAGAATGATTGTCTTATAGTGACCAAGTCTGTCATGTTAGTTTTCATTATATCTGTGACCAGATCTTGTAATAAACTGTGGTTTTGTGTTAAAAGATGGAACAAGTTTGTCATGTTGCCACACATTGAAGCCACATATTAAGGTAAGCAAAGAAAGTGCAATTGTTGATTTTCACTTGTTTTCCTATAATAGTTTTTATTATTTGTAAGTGATCTACACCATTCATGTTGTAAAGCTGCTCAGGTTGGTAAATGGTGGTGACTGGATGACATTCACTATAAGCACCGAGTGTGTTATGATGGAGTTATAGCAAAATATAAACTATCTTAAATATCTGCTCAATTAATTGTCATACTGCACATGCTCACATTGATTCAAGTCCTGAGGTTTCAAACCCCACTATTGAGACTGTGTGCAAGTTAATTATAACCTGCCTGTGCTCCAATTGGAAAAACAAAAAAAAATAATTAATTGTATCTCAAATGTTGTAAGTCGCATTGAATAAAGTTATCAGTTAAATAATAACTGTAATAATAATATATATTATAAGTACATGGCACAGATGTATAGATCATTACTTTATAGACAACACAGTACAGGTTTACACATTCATTTTAGAACACTAAAGTATGTAGTGTTCAATACACTTTAAATACATTTATAGTCTCACACCACTAAATTAACACATTGTCTGAAATACTGAAGAAGCCTTACCAACTGCTTGTGACAAAGGACAACTATTTGTTGGAATCATTTGCTTCATTTCTGTTATTGTAGAGTTGCATAATTTAGCTTCCTGTTATTCAAAATGGGAAAAGGATTTACAAAATCAACAGATCATACATTATGAACCCCTGGATTTTAATACTTCAAGTATGTTAATAAGACTTTATGTTACTAAGTAGCTCAAGGGGCAAATTCATGGTTCCCACCTTATCTGTTCACTTTACATGAATTTCCACTATAATAATAATAATAACAATAATAATACATTTTATTTATATAGCTCCATTCCTGTGCTTATGAAAACTATGGAGAACTTAGAACTAGCTAACAGATCATGAAGAAACATAGAGAAAAGAAAGAAAATCTGAAGACCACCAATGGGGCATGACTATCACTGTCTTGTTCACCATGAATTTCGGAGAACTGCCATGTGGCAGCTGTAAAAACAGGGATAATGGAGGTGAGGGAGTGGTAAGAGTGGGGGTGGAGTGGTGTATGACCCCGGTCACTGAAAGCAACAAAGAAACCCAGCTGCCGATAAAGCACAGGTTACAAACTTGAATAGACATAGTGAAATGTGCACTGAGAGACTAGAAGGCACATTGTCCAAGAACAGGAAATGGCAGAATTGCAATATACACACAACAATTAGTGAAGCTGTCAGTCTATATGATCCTGAATTGCTCACTATTAAAGTAAACAAAAATCTAAGGAGTGATTCTTCAGAGATGGTATCAAGAGCAAGACTAACACAATAAATGGGGAAAGAAAGCTAAAGCATGAGAAGAGAAATGAGAAGCCCATGGGTGAGCCCCTATTGTGATTTATATTTTTTGATTTATCAGGAACTTCAATGAAAACAAAGCATACAAAACCACAAAACCTGTATGTATAACCAGCTAGGAAACATGGTCTAGTCTAGTAGAAAAAAATCATATGACATTCAGTTGTGTTCTAAAATTGTAATGCTCCATCAGAATTAAATTCCCTTAAACTTCACTGGGTGGGAATAATACATAAAACTAATTAATAATTTTGGGGAAAGTTTTAAATTAGTCATAAACTTTATATGATCTTAATAAGGTAACTGAACTTAGATTTTTAAAGAATTGCTTATAACAGTGCCAGAAAGTGGTAATATGTTAGATTTTTGTTTGGACATGCACGTAATCATTTCAATATACCCTGTACATATAGCAATACTATAGCTACTACTTTACTACTATATCTGTTTGTATTCTATCTGAGGATCACAGAGAGCTGGACCTGTCCCAGAAACCTGGGATCCAAGACAGGAACTGACAATATATAGGCCAATCTATTCATTAAAGGGCTGACTCACAGAAATCCTAAATCACTCAATCACATTGGGCTAATTTGGTCTGACAAGAAAAAAGTGAAATACCCCGAGGAAAAGTGTGTGGATGCAGGGTGAAGGTTCAAAGCAGGGGTGGTGAAGAAACAGATGCAAAGTTGAAAAGATGACACACACAGCCATAGTCAATTTCAGATAATTTAACGACACTACTATGGGTGGTGGTTGAATTGAATTTAGCTTTGTTAAGTTTGATTTAATTGTATAAAACATTACACACTTTTAATAAATTCAAAAAAAGATTTAAAAAAATGACACTACTTAACCTAACTGTATGTATTTGGACTAGGAAAGGAAAACAAAAGTCTGCGGTATTGCTGGAGAAAACAAATTTACTCTTTCCTAATATGGCTCTAAGTAAAAGTCAATCAGATAGGATATTTTGGCATTATTTGTTTTACAGTAGGTTTGGCTCTGTGGGTAGCAATCCTGCCTGATAGATCCAGCATCCTGAGCTCAAGTCCTTTTGCCTAGCCACTGTAGATGTACAGTTTCCTCAATCTCCAGGTTTCAATGTGGGTTTTTCCTCCAGGTATTCTGGTTTCCTTATACATTCCAAAGACATTCAGGATAAGTGAATTATAAATTCCTGCGTGGACATGTGGATGTTTTGGCCATGCAATAGGTGTTCCATCTATGCCTGATTTCTATCTTGCTACTAACAGACAGATTTCGACCCTCCATGACTCAGAATTGGATTAAACCTGTTTAGGAATTCTACTATATAAAAATATCACCATGAAGTAAGTGTTTATATAGGAAGCACTTAAGCAACTAAACTAGCTGACCCCAAGATATTTTGGTAACATAGGCCAATGGAACCACAAGTTCTTTTCCAGTATTATATCATAAGAAAAAAAAAGAAAAATTTCAGAAAAGGAATGCATATGAGCCACTAATAAAGTCCATTGAACTTTAGTATGCACCAAGTATAACTGCATCGCTAAGTGATGTGTTTTGGGAAGGCTAAGTGGTGGCTCTGAGGCTAGGGATCCGCACTGGCAACTGGAAGGTTGCTGGTTCGAATCCTGTAAATGCCAAAAGGGACTCTGCTCTGTTGGGCCCTTGAGCAAGGCCCTTAACCTACAATTGCTGAGTACTGAGAAAAACGCTATATAAATGCAAATAATTATTATAAGGCTATATATATATTTGGGGAAACGTTTTTTATTTCTATTAAATAGACTTGATTTTAAAATCCCTCATAATGCCTTAACAGCAACATTTGCAGTAATGGCAAAAAGAGATAAAAGTGTGCTATGAGAAAATTGGTTGTACTATCTAATGCCACACCACTTGCACAAAGACTGATTCTGCTTAACCATAAAGAAATCTTAATCCACCTTTTGCAAGTATAACTTATTGGGAACGCAATTTTCAGTATGGAAAGATTCTGTTTATGAAGATCTGTTCAGAATTTTCTCAGAATTTCACAAGAAGTCATTCATGTAATTCTTAAATACACATTAAATAAAATAAGCTTGTGCAGTGCTGTACAAAGGCGTACCCTTTTCACTTTTATGCTCCTTTTTCCTATTTCAAGATGGGGCTCTCTCATCCCACAGCTCTCTTGGTCAGGTAGAGTTTGAGTGCTGGAATATATTTTTCTACTTGTTATGTTATGCAATGCTATTTTGTTGAGTTTTGTTTTTATGTTTTTTACATGAATGAATTCATTAAAAAAGAATCCACTTGGATTACTAAAAAAGAACAAACAGAAATTCAGCTGGCTAGACACATACTGTATATTTTTTCAAGTTTATTTGTATAATAAAAGCTAACAAATATTCTGCAGGCACAGCTAAACATGGTTATTTTGCTGAAAATGCATCACTGCAGAATAGAACCAAAACTCTCCACTGAAAAGAAAATGATAAACTGTATTTACCGGGCAACAAATGGGAGTTTAGATTTTGCTGCTCAGTACCTGGTACTGTACTATTTTAGCTACAGATCGGACACGTTGAGAATCTGTGGTTATAAACGCGATTTTCTTTACATGTGTAACATGTTGCAGGTGTCTGGATTTTGTGAACATCCTGCTAACATCCAGTTTCTTTTATTTAAATAAATCAGTTGTCACCATGATTAAGAATCATATTTGAACTTTTAATTGCAAAGGCATCTCAGCTCAGAGGAAAGCAGTTATCTCTGGATGATAAAATAGTCTTGGGAGATTACAGTACTGACACATCTTGGTGGTGGAACTCACTACTAAAATCAAAACTGCTGGTGCTGACTCCAGCTTTAGTGTGACCACAACCTGACCAAACTGATCTGATTAATCATTAAAGGAGACTGCCTCCAATACACTGATAACAGGCCATCTGTGTCTGAGGCTGAATACTTTGCCCTGTTGTTATCAGAGCACACAGGTGATATCATGAGGTGAGATGTTAAAAGTGAGTTCCCTGTTTCCTTGTCATACAGCTTTAGATAAGGATAAAGAGGCTATACAAAGTATGAGTGTTGTCAGCAGCATAATGAGGATTGCTTTGTATGTTAATAAAATGAATGTTTGGGATCAAAATGAGCATGTTATGTCAAGTGATTTTACTTCATTAGTGAAATAGATGAGCACTAAAAATGAATGTATAGCCATCATTTGGTTGATCTGTCTTGTGGCTTTTGCCTAAGGTTCACTTCACACATGCAGAACACATTAGGCTGCAGCATTTCTCACATTTTACTCATTAGCTAGAACAAAAAAAATGGCTTTGACAGAAGGGTGACACGGTGATTAGCACTACTACGGCTTCAGGGCTTGAGGTTTGAATCGTATATATTTATATGTACAAGGTGAGACAGAAAAATAACCAGACTGGTAAAAAAAACATATATTTATTGATGTATTACAGCATTCTAAACATTGTCACCTTTTATATACTCCCCCTCTCAATCTCTACACCGCTTTCTATGTATCTTCCATTTATTGAAACAGTGCTGGACATCTTCTTGCTTGAGGCTCTTCGACAGGCTTGCCATTTTTGTCTTCACTTCATCCATTGAAGAAACATGTGTTCCCTTCAGGTAACTTTTGATTTTAGGGAACAAGTAAAAATCACAGGGAGCTAAATCAGGCGAATAGGGAGGATGATCGAGGACAGGAATGTTTTTGTCAGTCAAAAACTGCTTTACAGAAAAAGAGAAAATTCGCAAGAAATTTGATGCTGATTTGCTGTTCGATTTTTTCACCTGACATTATTGCAGCAACTCGTGTAGCAATTGTTGTGCAGATACTGACTGGGCTATTCACAGGATATACCTAGCTGGTCAGAAGTTTGAGAGGACATGTAGGAGGAAATATAGTTTTATGATTCATGTCCGGCCTACCTCCAGACAGTTTTCCAGGAAAGCCCCAAGCCCAGTCCAGTTATTTTGGTGTCTCACTTCGTATATTCACTGTCTGAGCAGAGTTTGCATATTCAGCCTGTATTGGTATGGATTTTTGTCTAGGCACTCCTAGTTTACTACTAATATCCCAAATACATGGGTAATACATTTCACAGATTCAGTATTCCCAGTCTGAATCCAATCTCCACCACTGTCTGAGTGAATTTCCATGTTCTTCCCATGTTTTGGTAATTTTTTTTCTATTGACACCATGTTTTCCTCCTATATTGTCTGTCCTCAACAGGCTCTAAAAGAGTGTTTGGAATACTTCTGTCTCATCCAGGGCTGGTTCCTGACTTGCACCCAATGCTGCTTGAAATGTCTCCAGTTCTCCAGGTCCCTGAACTATGTTAAGAATAAGAAATATTGAGGATAGTATGACAAATGAGACAATCAGAGGCACAACAAAAGTAAAAGAGATATTTAAGAAAGTACAGGAAAGTAGGTTGAAATGGCACAGATATGTGATGAGGAGGATCAATGAAAATGTGGGCAAAATAGTGATGGGAATGGAAGAACAGGGGAAGAGAAAGTGGATATAGTGGGTGGATATAGTAAAAGATGAGGAGGTGCAGGACTGAACTGTAAGGAGAAGTTGATCAAGCATATCAACCCCACACAGAAGGAAAATATGAAGAAGAAGGGGAAGAAGAAAAGCAGAATAATGTCACAGTGATTAATGCTGCTGCCTCACAGTTCTGGTTGACTAGGTGTGCATCCCAGCTCACCTGCTATCTGCTTTCTCTGTGTCTCCAACTCTCAGTTGTAAAAATTAGCAATTTGAGCTGAATGGTATGCCTGAGTGGGTCCTGCATTGGACTTGAGCAAGGATTGTTCTTTCATGCTGAGATGAACTCCAGCTGCCCATGATCTCTATTTTGACAAATTTGTATCAGAATATGAATGGATTGACTGAGTAAAGGAGTCTATCGAATAATTGATAATAACAACTTTTTGCTATAAAATGACTATGTGAGCATCAT
The DNA here is from genome assembly GCF_016835505.1 of Polypterus senegalus. NCBI lineage: Eukaryota > Metazoa > Chordata > Cladistia > Polypteriformes > Polypteridae > Polypterus > Polypterus senegalus. The sequence goes on from NC_053157.1 coordinate 187,954,996, forward strand.
TAAGAATATCATATAAAAATTAGATTTATAACTCTCAGCTTCGCATCCCATACTTAAAGACCCCTAACCAGACTTGGCTGACACTCAAGTAAGCCCAAGGAGGACAACTCCAAGGCATCTCTTTACGGAAATAAAACAGCAGGTCAAGTGGTGAGGTTATGGACATGAATGTGTTCAATATCTTGAAAGGACTACTTAAAAATAAACAGTAACAGCTTTACATCAAAAAGCTTATTGCCTAAGGACATGGACTGAAAATCACAAGACTAAAAACTAAGAAAAAAAAGCTGCATGAGGCCTATCACAAACTTTACAAACAAGGCTGAATGTGAAACCTTATCTTCTTTTAACTGACATATCTAATGCAATGCATTCCACGTCATTGTTCACTTCTGTCTGTCCTTTGTAAAAAATAGAATGCACAATCAACTTACTGCATACACGCACACACAATCACACACACCCTCTCCAGTGACACCATGCAGCCTGTCCTGCTTGTTAAATTAATGTCCTACAGCAGTGAGCAGGGAGCGGCACTTTAATTCGCTGTATAGGAGCGAAGCCTTACACACACCTGATGACAGCCTAAGGGTCCTCGCACAATCCAAGAATACTGAGTAAAATTAATCTGTCATCATGCCATTGTTGTACCTGTCACTAAGACCCAACAGACACCCCCCCAGCAAATGACAACTGGTGCAGCTTCATACATAAGGCTCACTTTACAAGAATCTATGGCAGGTTAAAACCACCAGCTAAGAAAAATGTACTGAAAAATTACCATTCCTCTCACTCATCCAAATACTCATAACAACTTGTTTCATTAAAACATTTATCAAAATCTGTGTCTTCAAGGCAGTATTAGTCTCTTGTGCTTGCTTTACAGTTTCTGCTGCTTTTTGCTGCAACATTTTGTGAACATGAAGGTTAGACTGATTTGCCCCTTGGGTTTAAGTAAGCTTTGTAATTTACAAGCAGCCCATCCAGAATATATATCTTATACATCATTACAAAGACTAGTTTGAAAAATGGGGAACATCTAAACGAAAGCTTTACAGTACTAAAATAATCTTTCATTTATAGCTACTAAACTCCTTTTAAGCTTTAGTATCCATGGCTATTAGCACAACCTGGGGCTTAATAAGTAACTTCTTAGTACTTTTGGCACTGCGGCAGTTAGTGCTGCTTCCTTATAGCTCCAAACTCTCTCTAATAATAATAATAATAAAACATCCATTCATTGGTCCAGAATGCTTGATTCTCTTTGTAACCCCAAGGCTTCTTCTTCTATTTTGCTTCCCACATCGCTCATGTTGGGTTATTTAGAGCCCATATCATGAATCAATGTGAGTGTGCAAGTGTGCCCAGGTACCTCATCCAGGGTTTGTTACTGTTTTGCTCCTGTCACTGCCATAATAGACCCCAAACTCCCCCATAAACCTAAACTGAATTAAGCACATCATCCCAATTTATCCATCAATTTCAAACTCCTTTTATCCTGATCAGAGTCACAGCAGCCAAAGCCAAGTCTGGAATACCTGAAGAAACTGCAAGCTCCACAGAGACTGAGCCCAAGCTGAGAGTTAAGCTCTGGTAACTACTGTGCAGTGATGCTACCCACATACGTTTATATCAAACAAAATAAAAGAGCTCAGTTGAGAAAAAAATCACAAAGCTAGTCACAGAATTGTGCCAAATGGGTATGAGAACAACACATTAAGGCTCTTTATCAGGTGTGAGAAATGGACCCTAGGCTGCCTGAGATCCATTGTTGAAGACCTGTCCAAACACACATCATAGATAGCATGTATGAATAATGAACCAAATGACAGACAACACTTTTAGGCTTAAGGAGTTCAGTCTATGCATGTGTAGTAGCTCAAAGAGAACCACAAGGATTATCTAGTTATAGAGCATAACCACAATCCAATTCACTTGATCTCTGAGGAAACAAGCCATTTTGGAGGAGCCACAAAACCACTTGCTCACGTTTAACTCTTCCTGAACTAAAAAAGCAAAAATCATAGGAACCACATAGATACTTTAGCTGCAAATTCTCTTTGGTGTCCTGTGATACTTGGAACCTGGCAGCATGTGACCTAGCTGTCAGTGAAGCGAGTGCTTCTTTAACATTAAAACAGTAGCTAAATGGGAAAACCCACCAATCAATCAATGAAATCAATCAGTTATTTAGTTAATCAGCTAATTAAAAAGTCAGTCAATTAATCAGTAACTCAAACAATTAATCTATTAGTCCATTTTTATTTTAAATAGTACTACTCCCAGTAACTACAATGGACTGATTCCCTGTCAAGGTCTCGTCCAGTGCTGCTAGAATAGGTTTTTACTCCCTACAATGGTAAATTGGATTATGTAGGTTGGTGAATGTTATGTTATGGTATTCCCAAAAACCAACATTCAGATATGTACAGTGTTGTGGAATTATTAGCAATCTCCTAATTTTCTCATTTTTAATTCACTTGTTTTCTCTTTTAGAATTTGTATACTTTTATAAAAGTAGCTTGAGCTTAATCAACATATCAAATATGCATGTACAGTATTACTATTATTACCTTTCCAATCAATTTATGGAATTTAATCAAATTGTAGGGTTACAGGGATCAGGTGCTAATTCTAGTGGTGACAGCAGTAGTAGCATTGTTACATGTATAGTGAATTTCCTGCTTCCATGTCACCACATCAATGCCATGCTAAACAAGATTTTAAAAACATTTAATGTAACAGAAAAATGCAAATCAGCCTACACAAGATACCCTAAACTTCCATTTCTATGTAGTACATCATGGAATTCATGTCTAAGAATGGAGGACACCAGCACTCTCATTGAAATTAGGCCACTTTAGGTATGAGGATTAAGTAAGCATAGGGGTATTTGGGATATAGATGGAAATCCGGAGAAGTCAGGAACAATTAGGCCACTGATCTTTACAGTTATTATTATTATTATTATTATTATTATTATTATTATTATTATTATTATTATTAACTTCTCATCTCTTAATCTCTGAAAAGGAACCGAGTTCTTGCTTGCACATTATATTATAATGGCCTTTTATTTTGTTGCAGTGTTCTTTGTTACATGACTGCAACTTACTTCAGGATTAAAACTGTTTTTACCTATCTATCTATCTATCTATCTATCTATCTATCTATCTATCTATCTATCTATCTATCTATCTGCATTATTATTTTTATTATTAGAATTACTACTAATACATTATTGAATAGCTGCAGTAATCCTAAAAATGAACAACAACAAAATAGAAAGTCATAAAACAAAAGTTTTACCCTAAATCATAATTTCAAAATTCAAACAAACCATCTGGATAATTTGGCCTGATCATGTTGGGAGGAGCAATGCTCACTCTCACTACTTGCTTATTTTTTTTTTTTTTGGTGTTTTTAACTCACCAAATGCAGTATGGCATATGCACTTTCCAATATACACTTCAGTAACCATATTTTTAGAATACAGTATCAATATTAAACAGGTGAAGTCTCTATACCTAGACTATTGGGTTCTAAAGATTACCCCAGCAGCAACAGCCACAATGAAAGAGAAGAAGGTTTGCCCATTTAATGTGGCTGGCTAGCAATGGTTTTGCCAGGTTCAGGACACCACCTGATTGGTACAAACAGGCTAAATGCCCAATACAGATAGAAAGTTACACTGGCGTCTGGAGGGAAGCAGGTTGATAACGTGATAAATAAGATATTTAAAATGAATTATGATTTGCAATTGGTTTGTTGTGTGGTGCAGGTTGAGAGGTATATCTTAACAATTATTGCTGTACACAAGTATAAAACCATTTTTGGGGCATAAGTACTGGCCTGCTCCTTCATACTTGATAAAATGACTTTAAATGTCATATTTAAATGTGATGTTTATATATAAAGAAAGTCCTATTTCACGTTCTTTTAGCTTCTGTGATATGTTTTACTTTTTTATTATTTGAAGCCAAAGCCAAAATAGACTGCACCCCTGATTTTAAGATCCACAGAATCATATCTCAGAAATACATTTGTAAGCATATTAAAGCTATGGTTCCAGTTCATCCTGCTATCTGCATTATAACTGGGGAATGTGGGCTCTGCACGGCTTTGCTCAGTCAAGCGTGACAATGGAATCGAATGGTAACACTGGACTATCAACATGCAAATCACTCTGCTGGCCAGCCGGCACGAGTGAGCTTCTCACATCTGCTTGTGGCTGTTTTTCTTAAGATAATGCCCAAGTCGGGTTAGCTTAACAGCACCCCTGAGCAGTGGAATGTGCGTGGAAAACGTCTGCACAGATAGTGGGGAAAGCTCCAGGCAGTTGCAACAGATGTTAAGCCAAGATGCCATGCTCCCGGCTTCAAAGACATTTTCCACCCTCATTTTGAAAGGCAGATGAGGGTGAGTGGGTCACATAGAGGAGACAGTGAACTTCCCTTGACATTTTTCACACACGGGGCTTGCAGGGGGCAATTCAAGCACAGGTGTGTTCTCCCTTCTTCCCACCAGGAATATAATGATGTTCAGGAATACAGCCAAACTGATAGAATGGTTTGGTGCTGATAGGCTTTAAATGATTTCATTAAGAATTTTTCATTAAAATATGAAAACTAGTCATCTGTTTATGCAACTTTCACTGCTCATATTTAAATGCTTAATGATAGTCTCAGATTTAATTTCTTATTTAAACATGAATATAACTTTTCTCACTTCTTAATTCACTTTTAATTTGTTACATTAAATATACCCAAATCTGATATTAAAGCATATATTATGCTAGGGTATTATTATTTTCATTAGAGTCTCACTTCTACCACTTTAGCAATGTTATGTCAGTCTGTCATGGATTCACACACCAACACACTTATCCATTCATCCATTCATTGTCAGGTTGAAGTAAACATTGTGTTCAAAGCAGCAACCACAATTCTATCACCGATTTTCTGAATGTACATAGTCAGTCACATGAGAACATATACTGTATGTCTACCACTGCACACACGAGAAATGCCAATCTAGATTTGAATTTTGGATTCAAGTATACTGTGTGTACATAATAACCACTATGTGAAACCTATTTATTTAACAGTTGTGTCAAATGTTACATAATCTATTATTACTATATATTTTCACTGTAATTAATTAGTAATTACCTACTTAACTAAAGGGTAACTAGGTATTCTTATTTTGTACTTACTCTGTAACTGAAGTAATGGATTACTGTAGCTAGGCAGCCCTTTCTCATTTTTATTCTTGTAATTACTGTACCTGTTCCAATACTTGCATTACACTGTAAAGCCTATGGCACATTAGACAACTTTTCCCAGTGATTCTGAGTCATTTACATTATCTTAGCCAGTAATGTGAATCGTTTAAAATGACATACCTAAAGATTGGGACCATCTAGTCTGCAACTGACTAGGATAGAATCAAACAAGTTTGATTTTCTCATTAGTCGGAGGGGCATTCTGTATACACAGGAGAGCCAACAAACAAATAAAGCAATGAATGTTCCTCCAGAACTATAATACGATGGAATGCAGTGATAACAAACACATTTGTTTTGCACCTCACAAACAGAGAAGAAGTGCTTCTTTCTGATATCTCGTATTTTTCATGCCATAACAAAATTGAAAATATTAAAGGGCAGAGATTGCTGCTCAATTCGCTGCAGCTGTTAATCCTTCGTAAAACGCAGTTCCATCAGGCGACATGCTATTATAGGCTGTCACCGAAAGGGGCAAGCACAACTGCACTGGAAGATCAGCACTCAGCTGGTAAATTCAATATTTCAATGCAATATTTTCAGTCATGTAATTTAACATGGCGCAGCAATGAGATCAGAGACTGCAACTGGCAAATCTGACATGCTCCACAACAAAAAGTCACATATTGTGACAATGGCTTAACATGTGTGATTCCTAAGTAATCACCATACTACAAAACACCAGGTAAAGCGCTTTAATAAGTTTTGTTAAAATGAAACACATTTTTAAAAATTGGCATAGGGCAAGAAGGACGGAAACATTCCTGGATGGGGCACCAGATCATCTCACTGTGCACAACTTGTTGTCTTCAGGTATGTCTTTGGAATGTCAGAGGAACATCCATGCAAACCAGGTAAGAAGGTGCAAATACTACATAGATAATAATCAGGCTAGGATTTTACCTCCATATTTGGAAATTGTGAGAAAAAAGTGCTACCCACTGAATCATCCTAAAAGCCCACCTCTATCCAGTACTCTATTCTTCCTTTGCATTTAAGAAAGGAGGCACTTGGAGCAGAATGAAAACAAAATTGTGAATACTGCTGGTATTGCAAGATCCTAAGGCCAGTGTAAGTGATGGAAGTCTGACTGACTTGTGTGGGGAGTTGAGTGGGGGGAGGGGGAGGAAGGCCTATTCACAGAAGCTATCCAAGCAAAGCATTAGGACTGTTTTCTTAGAAGTCATCCAGCCATTACCAGCACCCAACCCAACCTCTTATTGGTCAACAAAACCAAGCAGAAAAAAAAAAACATAAGAAAATACACTGGAGATTCCTCATGCATGCTTCAATAAGAGCTGAGTGTCTGCAATGGGAATGATAGTAACTGTTAGCCAGTCTGAGAGTTCAAATGCACACCTAGAAGCCCAATCAACTTTAACTTCAGGATCCGCTGCCCTAAAAAAAATTTCAGGAAGAAAAAGGCACGGCTAAAAGGCTAGAAGGGACATGGCTAAGATCTCCAGTTACAAGAGCACAAAAAGCATTTTGAGCAAGAAAAGGTTACTTGTGTCTTTTGACAGTACACATACCTCTTACCTCAGGCAGCATCCCTTGGGTGGACTCCATTCAGAAACAAGCACTGTTGTGATCTGTGCATTTTATAAGGTTTCATCTTTTTGTTTTCTAAAAGTTTCAAATTATTGCACAAAATGCACAACACTTTTGAAATATGTCATCATAAAGTTTTTTTAAAAATGTTCCTGTTCAGAAGAATGGCATAATACATACTCATGGAAGTTAATGGTTTATTTTATGATACTGTTTGGTTTATTCAGCTTGTGGTTATGATACTCACTGCAAATTTAGAGCAATAAAGTAAACAAAAACAATGCAATTCACTGATTGGATTACATCCATCTATTTTCTGCTCTGCTATTTTATTGCCAGAAGAAAGATGTCTAATGCAACAGTAACATTGTCATTTCTAGCCATAAATGAGACTCCAGCCAGGAAAATTAAAAAAGCATGAAATGGGGGTCACTACAAAAAATGGGGTTAAACATTAATCACCATAAAGATGACATTGAGGAAGGGAAATAAAAGAATAACATATTTAAAAAATAAACTCAGGAAATCCAGCAAAATTGAGCAGCTACTGCGTTGGCAAGGTAGGATCCACCATAAGTCAAATGCTCGACAAAAGAGAATCCATAATCCAATAAAGTTTAGTTTTAAAAAAACTTCAGAAAAGAATAGATCACAACAAAATCAAGGAAAAAATTAAATGGGGATGTTGTTTCTTCATTGTTGCAGTACAATCTTCTCATGTTAGTCTATAATTACATTCTATACTTAATGTTACACTGCTTTTCTATAGTGAACTTACATACGCTTTGGAATGGTTTGAAAGTGTTTGTCTTCCATGTCTTACTAACTGCAATGCAGAACAAAGATTAAACTAATCTCAGAATGACAGGAAATAAATTAGAATATTTCATTTACAAGTTAGCCTGTAGGGGTTAAGTAGAACATTCTCCTATCTTAAATGTAATTAATATATAACAAAACATTTTAACATAACTAGATAAATACTTACATCAATCTATCATAGTTTAATTAAAAAATGTCTGTTTTGTAAACTTTAGTATTCTTAGGTTGTGCCCTTATTACACTAAGAATGAACCCTGTTGAAGAGATCAGTCCTCCTGGCACAAGGAAGGAACCAGCTAGGTGGTGTGCCAGTTTATCATTAGGAACACTTACGCAAACACTTGCACTCACATATATGGGGCAGATTTACAAATGCCAACTAGCCTGCCATACACTTGTTTGGGATAAGAGGGGAAAGCTGAAGTACCAAGTATACCACATAGACACTTGCAAAAAGTGAAAATTCCACATAGTCATTGATGGAGCCATGATTCGAACTCAGGACTCTAGATGAATGAGGCCACTGCTCTAACTACAACACATCCATGGTAGTACCCTATAAGCAATATATTTATAATAGTTTTGTGGTTACCTTGATATATAGTTTCAATAAGATAGTAATAGTAGTAATATGCAATGCCAATATACATATAGATCCAATGGGTCAACAAACAATGACATTTCCACTGTCTTCCAAACTGTACTGCTCCACCTCAAATAGCAGGGAACATATGCATGGCCTCTATTTGTGGATTACAGTTCTGCTTTTAACACCATAATACCCAACAGACTGTTTTTCAAAGATGTTTAACCTAGGCTTCCCGCATAACATCTGCCTGTGGACTTTTTAACAAATAGGCCACAGTCACTAAGGATAGGCCCCCACCGTGTCCCCACTTTATCACTCAGCACAGGAGCAATGCAAAGCTGTGTGCTGAGCCCTTTCCCTTACTCTCTGTATATATATTATAGCATACCAGCCCACAATACCAATGCCTTAAATCTTCAGACGAAACAACAACAGTGGTGCTGATCACTCATGGAGATGAGTCTACCTAGAGGGAGGAGGTACAAAGACTGAAAGACTGGTCCATAGAGAATAACTTAATACTTAACACCAAAAAAATTAAAGAACAGATCATTGATTTCAGGAAGAAGCAGACTGTCCACCGACCACTGTATATAAACAGTGACAGAGTGGTGAGAATCTCTAGTTTTAGATTCTTGGGTACCAACATCTCAGAAGATCTCACATGGACAAAAAAACATCAACTCACATGGAGAAAAAACATAAAAACAGTGACTTTACTTCCTAAGAAATCTTAGGAAGGTTGATCTGTCACAAAAGTTTCTGATGTCCTTCTACCTTTGATCCATTGAGAATATCCTGACTCATGGGATACTTGTGTGGTATGGGAAATGCTCAGGCTCTACAGAAAATCATAAGAATAGCAGAGAAAATTACCAACACAACTTTGCCTACCTTGGAAGACACCTACACCTCCCAATGACTGAGGAAGACATCCAGGATCACAAAGGACTTGTATTACCCAGCCACAAACTGTCTGAACCTCTTTCCTCAGGGAAGAGATATAGGTCCATTTAAACATGGACCACAAATTTGATGAATAGTTTTTACCCAAAGCAATTACTACACTTAATTCTGTACTGAAATTACATACCTTAAACACATAATTGTGTAATGTCCTGTTTACTATTGTTATTTATTTATTTATTTTCTTAACTTATGTAATACACTTTAAAAAAACATTTTTTTGCATATGTTGACAATTGTGTAACGTGTCAGCTGTATATGTGATAATATTAGATGTGTGGCTTTAAATAGTACCTGAATCTTATTGTATGTGTTATGCAATGACAATAAAGGAATCTTATCTTATTTCATCATTCCTTTATAATGATAATATGAGGGCTTCACAGTGGTTAGTGTTGTTGCTTCATAAATACAGCAACATGGATTTCTAAGAAGATGCCCAGTTTTTGCCCTTGCAGGGTTTGCATGTTATCCACATGTCTTAGTGGGTTCTTTTCCACATCCGCAAATACATGGTTAAGTTACTTGGTGATGCCAAACTGGTGTCCAGTCCTGGGCTCCTGATTCTGCCAACCCACCACGAGCATAAACTAATTTAAGCAGGTTATAATAGTAATATAAAGAAAAAATATATTACATAGGAATGCTCCATGATCAGATATTTTTATTTTGACTAGAATCAGCAGCCATGACATTCTGAATATCTGTGTATAGTTTTATAAAACAAAAAACTGTCAAATAAAATATAAAAGAATCATTCAGGCAAATTCAGTGGTCTCTGTCCTTTATTAGACAAGCACTTGCTGGCATGCAGTATTGCAAGTTGACTAGAGTTCTATTCTTACTATTAATTTTGCTCTTTATTAAAAGATTTTAAAAAAATTAGATAAAGCAACTTCAACAGACATTGACTATGATTCCCCCCCAAGCTTCATCTGGGTTTACCAGGTCAGGTCATCACTTGCATTTTTAACAGTCTGGAGACTCTGGGCGGCTCAGTTTGAAAACAACTTGTCATTTGGTTGTGACGGTCTTCGTGCAAATTCTAGTCCTTATCCTATGAATCATGCAAAGCTCTCTGTCTGTCTCAAAACAGCACAAAAACAAGGATGATGCCTAAAAATAAGCTTGCCCCAGGCAACCGAAAAAGAATGCTTTTCACAAAAGAGTCTGAACCATCCGACATTGAATTGTGTCAGACCAAGGGGCAGGGCCCCATTCACTTTCTAAGCATTCCACCCCCTCTGTCTGGGCACACACTCAGGACAGAGTTTTGCACAATCAACCCAATGGCATCCCAGCACAGTACAAGGCATTCAACTGTGGTTTCAATTTTTTTTCTGCTCCTCTTCATCGGATACAAAACAGAGTGAAGCTCATTGGTTGCACAGCATAATGTCAAGGTCTGTGTTCTCTAAGGAAGAAGAACAATGAATGACCTGGTGACAAATGCCTGCCATACATTATAAAGTCCCACAGTACATCACTGGCAGCATTGTGAGCTATCAGTTAACTTAGTGGCATGCAAACTTAATTTTTTTTAAAAATCATCAAAATAAAGGGGAGCAGCAGAAAGTGTGTGCGGTGGTGGTGGTGGCAAAAAGGGGGATACCCTGTTAGAAATGTATAGATTCTTAAGCTGGTGTTTGGTTGATTATGAAAAGAATTCAGCAGGGAGAAGCTAAAAATGCACAAAACACCAATGATTCCAACTAAACATAGACAACTTGTTCAAAATTGATCAATCTATTTCTTTTTGCTTTTTGTTTAATTAATTTCAGTCAGTCAAAGAAGGTTTGAGCCTATCCAGGGAGCATGAACAGGAACCAACACTTGACGCAGCCCAGTTTGAGACTGATTCTGGAAAACATAATCCGCACCTAATATTATATAATACACATACATATACACAAAAGGAACGTGACAGGTTAGGTACTTCATGCATCGGGGTCAAAAGCATTAAGAATGGCACTTGCCTTTGCACATTCTGACAGGGACTAGTGTATCTTCTGCAATATGTGGACAAGGATGCAGAAGTCTGTCAGATAGCCCAACCCTGGATATTAAAAAAATGACCTAGAACAAAACAAATAATTATCCTCAGAATGCAAAGAAGTGAACAGTCCAAGGTGTGGTTTATTCAGGTACGTTTGATGCAAAAGGAGACCACCCTCTGACACAATAGTAAAAAATGGTAGTGACACTGAAAGAGATTGTGTGGCGGAGCTCAAAAGCCTTTTAGATCATACTGTTACTGAACATAGAGTCAAGGGTGCTGAAAAGGGCAGAAAGTGCAGAGGGAAAAAATAGGAGATAAGGATATAATTGTTACCAGGTACAGGAAAGGGTCAAAACCGGGGACCTGTTTTATCAAAATGGCATTACCTTATATGCAAACCAAACTCAAAAAACACAAAGTCCTAAAACCCTAAATGAATTTTGATGTAGCTAAGTTGTGTACAAAGATTATTCTTCTGCACAAGCCAAAGTTTTGGATGACAAAGATTACATTTTACATAGAGTTGCAGCTTTGACCACATGAATGTGACTTCCAGCAGGCACAATACAGCAACCTATAATTAAATACACAAAACAGCAGCAAATGCATTAAAAAAATCACAACCATGCAAAACAAGCAATAATGAATGAAATAAATGAAGGGCTGAAATATACAATCTCAAAACCTCAATTTCATAACGTCAGGAAGATTGTGTTGGGAAGGGTTCAAATAGCAGAAGGAAGAGAGAGGTTACCATTTAAGGAGAAAACATACAGTTATTATGCCCAGCAGGCATGATAATTCAGACAAGGACATAGTCAAAAACCCAAAGCGATGATCAGAACCAGGAGAACTGTAACTAAAGACGATAACTGCAAGATAAAATCATCAGAAGTGCAGAGAGATGAAAAAACAAAACAAAAAAATAAATAAATGTTTTTCAAAAAAGTTTGAAGGATTTTGAAATTCATGTACTCAAATGAGGAAGTATTACCCAGGGAGACCTTTTATCCTGTTTTGTAGTGATTGACAGGCCATGACCTCAGAGGACACACCCACTCGGGGACACTCTCAGCATTGATCAACAATAACGTTATCAGAATGGTGCCAATATAATGGTCCAAATCACAAAGCAAACTAAAATTATGACTATATTTTAAAAATAAAAGAACCTAATGGATACCCAATGGTAAAGAAAACAACAGAAGCAAACCATTTTCAAAATAAAAGTTCCTGACTATGGTAGGTGAGATGTTTTTGTGTTAGGTACACAATTCATTGCACATTTGTCAAAAGCCTATAGTACTGTATATGTCAGGTACAGAGGTTCAGCTGGGTTACTGTTGTCTTCCATTCATTAGGCACTTTCACTTCTCCTTGTATTTAACCATTCCATATGTGATTATTTTGTCAATAAAATACATAATTAAACTGCAGTACTTTGATTTGATCTGATCTAACAACCTACTATCATCAGAGGGCCTACCTATTAATTATTGCACTTCTTTTCAAAGGTTAGACTTTGAGAACTTACTTAATATACCCAAAGTCAAACATCTTAGTAAAACTTTTGGAGGATTTTCAGTACTTAAGGCTTCCCTGTAGGATAGAATATTGGGAGCAATCAGTTTGTTATCATAAAAAATAAAAATCACTTTTTGACAGATGACATTTTGCTATATCTAGAAAGATGAGTAGGCTGATACAACTTGATAAATGAAAATGTTTCAGTGTATAACTTCAGAAAACTAATAAAATACATGGGTGTCAAAATAAAATTGCTCACCATGTTCATGAAATCATCAAGGAAAGATAATGAACCTCTCAGCTGATAATTCGTTATTTTTGCCCCACAAAAAGCTCCTGCAACCACTCAGGCACTGCCTTTTTATTTTTTATTACTTACAGTGCATACAGTTTCAGATGCTTCTTATAGTTTGGTCTGGAGTTAGAGGGGGAAAGAAAAAAGGAGAATCATACAAAATGCTTTTGAAATCTCCTCAGCAGCCATAAAACACAAGCATTTGACAGTAATTGACAAGCAAAATCGAAAGGATAACAAGAGAAGCTGTCTTGAGTCAGGGGGGTTACTTTCAACATCTCATTTGTAGCAGACATGAACAACAGTTGCAGGAGGCAGCATGGCTTTCCTCAGCAGGGATGAATTGAAGGAGAGACAGAACAAAGATAATGGGAACCTGAGGAAAGAAAACAGCCTCCGCTGGGGTCCTGAAATGTTATTTTACCGGACTCTGGTGAAGTGTTGTTCAGGCCATGACCTTTGACCCAACCCCTTACCCACAAAAGCCTGCTCCTAATATGAACAGACAAGGGAGAAGCAGTCTGCATTTGGCCAGTCATATGAAGCACAGAAGTAGGGAGTTAAAAACAAAACAAAATTAAAAATTGAGAATGTATTTTTATTTGTAAAATTAGGGTGGTTGGCTGAAATTTTAGTGAACATTTTACAAAAAATTCCACACATTGGCCTGATGAAATTATTGCTATTTACATGTTTATTTAAATGAACACTTACTAGACTTTGCTAAATTAGGAATTCAAGAACTCTGTCTGAAGTAAAAATGAATCTATGAAGAGACAAACCATCTCCAGCTAAAAGACAAGAGTCTTTGGACAGAGATCATTCAGGAACGAAGAAACCATACACAGCACCACACTCCAGAACAGCCTTACATATGCACTACACACTGACTCACAAAGGAGAACTGCTGGCTTTTTAACCAAACTACTACATAATCAATTAATTAAGTTTCTTCTCTGACATATAATGGAGCAAGTTAATGAATACTGATATTGTTTAGTTATATACAAAACTCCTTCTTTTGTTTTTTTTTAACCCACTATTCCTGTTAGGGTTTTTTGGAGCCAGAGTCTATCTCAACAGAAGTGAGAGAAAGTCATTGACCAGCCATGATCATTGTGCCAGCCCAGTGCATGGTATACTATCACATATTTATAGCAGGCCAAGTTACAATCTCTGCGGTGGGCTAACGCCCTGCCCAGTGTTCGTTTGCTGCCTTGCGCCCTGTTTTGGCTGGGATTGGCTCCAGCAGACCCCCGTGACCCTGTAGTTAGGATATAGCGGGTTTGATAATGGATAGATGGTTGGAAGTTACAATCTAAAGTGAACCGGAGTTGCACACCTTTGGAAATGGGGAAGCAAACTAGAATACACTCAAAGGCAATGGGATAATTTGTAAACTCCATTAAGGCAATGATCAAGCTGGATTATGAATTCTGCCACTATTAGACAGTAGCACTAAACATTGGTCCCACCATGTCACCCATACACCAACTGTTCATTTTCTGAGACTGCTCGATTTTAGCAGAGTGAATGAAAAGCGGATGCAATCCAGCACACATAATGAGATACACTGTATGGCCAAAAGTTTGTGAACACCTGACCCTCACAATTATTTGAGCTTGTTTAACATACCATTCCAAAACCACAGGCAATAATATGAAGTTGCCCCCTAACCCCCCTAACACTTTTCGGCTATAACAACCAACCTCTATGCTTTTGAGAAGCCGTTGGAACATGTCAGAGGGAATATGCGTCCGTGAGATCAAGTATTGTTGTTGGACGAGAAGACCTGGCATTTCAATTCGACTCAAAGATGCTCAGTAAGGTTGAGGTCTGGGCTCTATGCAGGCCACTCAAGATTCATCCATTTGTTTATGGACCTCACTTTGCGCACACAGGCCTAGTCATGCTGGAACACAAAAGGGCCATACCCTAAATGTTGCCACAAAGTTGGAACCTCACAACTGTCTAAAATACCTTTGCATGCTGTAACATCAAACTTAACAGTAGGCACTATATTGTCTGGAAAGTAACATTCTCTTGGTATCTGCCACACCCAGATTCATCCATAGAGTGCCAGACAGTAAAGCATGATTTATCACTCCAGAAAACACATTTTAAATGCTCCAGCATCCAATATCAGTGTGCTTTACACCACTCCAGCCAATGCTTTGCATTGCGCATAGTAATCTTAGGCTTGGCCATGGAAAATCAGTTCATGAAGCTCTCAATGCACAGTTCTTGTGGTAGAGGCAGTTTGGAACTCTGTTGTGAGTGATGCAAAAGAGGATAGGTGATCTTTAAATGGGAGGCACTTTAGTGCTTAGTGACCCCGCTCTGTAAGTTCTCATGCTCTACTACTTTGTGACTGAGCTGTTGTTGCTCCATTTCAACAACAACAGTACTTAGAGTTGACGGCTGACTTGTAAGTAAGTGGCATCCTATGACAGTGCCACATTTAAAGTCACTGATCTTTTCAGTACAATCCATTCTACTGCCAATGGGGATTGTATACATATAGTGTATGAAAAAATGATCATTTTATCAATATTGTTGGATTAGAAACAGTGCAGTTTTATTTATTTCAATATGTTCAAAGAGAAAATTAAAGAGAGTTTATATTTTAATAGAACACAACCCATCTGCTATCAAATCCTCTTAAACAAAATGAGGATCACTGCAGCCTGAAGATACCTTCCATCGATGGAATATCAGTCCATTTCAGGTCAAACTAATGCATACATCCACACCAAGACAAGGGAAAAACATGCAAAATAACACAGGATTTAAATTCAGACCTCTACAACTGTCAGAGGAAAATGCTAACCACTGCACCAGTATTAATGGATACTTACAGTATATTAAGACAATATTCATTAATTAGATAGAAGTACCTTAATATGATATATTCCAAATATAAACTGCTCAAAAAATTAAAGGAACACTTTGAAAACACATCAGATCTCAAAGGGAAAAAAAATCATGCTGGATATCTATATTGATATGGACTGGGTAATGTGTTAGGAACGAAAGGATGCCACATCGTTTGATGGAAATGAAAATTATCAACCTACAGAGCCCTGAATTCAAAGACACCCTGAAAATCAAAGTGAAAAAATTATGCTAGGCTAGTCCATTTTGCCGAAATTTCATTGTAGCAACTCCAAATCGTACCCAGTAGTTTGTATGGCCCCCACGTGCTCTTGTATGCATGCCTGACAATGTCGGGCATGCTCCTAATGAGACGACGGATGGTGTCCTGGGGGATCTACTCTCAGATCTGGACCAGGGCATCACTGAGCTCCTTGACAGTCTGAGGTGCAACCTGGCGGCATTGGATGGACCGAAACATATTGTCCCAGAAGTATTCTATGGCATCAATTCCTTCATTCTCCAGTCACTGCCTGCATACTCTAAATACATAAGGACAGGCATTGCCGTGCACCAGAAGGAACCCAGGACCCACTGCACCAGCATAGGTTGTGACAATGGGTCCAAGGATTTCATCCTGATACCTCATGGCAGTTAAGTTGCCGTTGTCTAGCTTGTAGAGGTCTGTGTATCTCTCCATGAATGGTCATGCTGAACAATATTACAGGCAGCATAACGTTCTCCACGGCTTCTCCAGACCCTTTCACGTTTGTCACATGTGCTCAGGGTGAACCTGCTCTCATCTGTGAAAAACACAGGGCATCAATGGTGGACCTTCCAATTCTGGTATTCTATGGAAAATGCCAATTGAGCAATCGAGCACGGTGCCGGGCAGTGAGCACAGGGACCACTAGAGGACATCGGGCCCTCAGGCCACCCTTATGAAGTCTGTTTCCGATTGCTTTGTCATACCAATGGCCTGCTGGAGGTCATTTTGTAGGGTTCTGGCAGTACTCATTCTGTTCCACCTTGCCCAAAGGAGAAGATACCGGTCCTGTTGATGGGTTAAGGACCTTCTACCGGCCCGCTCAACTCTCCTAGAGTAACTGCCTGTCTCCTGGAATCACCTCCATGCCCTTGAGACTGTGCAGGGAGACACAGCAAACCTTCTGGCAATGGCACGTATTGACGTATTGATGTGCCAACCTGGAGAAGTTGGACTACCTGTGCAACCTCTGTAGGGTCCAGGTATCGCCTCATGCTACCAATAGAGACACTGACCGTAGCCAAATGCAAAACTAGTGAAAAAACAGTCAGAAAAGATGAGGAGGGAAAAATGTCAGTGGCCTCCACCTGTTAAACCATTCCTGTTTTGGGGGCTGTCCCATTGTTGCCCCTCTAGTTCACCTGTTGTTAATTTCATTAACACCAAAGCAGCTGAAACTGATTAACAACCACCTCTGCTATTTAACTGAGCAAATCAATATCCTAGAAGTTTCATTGACTTGATGCTATACTCTGATTAAAAAGTGTTTCAGCAGTATACATAGTCAATAAAGCTATAGTCTTCAATTCTAGAATAAATAAACTGAAATATGTGTTTTAAAAGTACCAAGTCTATCTACATATCTGTCTTCATGCTGCCTGCCCTACATGATGAATGAATAATATTGAGAAGAATGAGAAACTTCTGTAAAATTAACCAAATGGCTTCATTTGAAACGTATTTTATAGTGCACTAGACTGCCTTGAAACAGCTGCAGAACACACAGCAGCACAGAAGCAATAACACTCAACACTAATGCACAAAAAAACAGCACCAGAGTTTCACTTGTATCATTATGCCTGTCCCTACCAGATCAGTAAAGCTGCTTTTGGTATGAAGTACACAAATGACTGTTTTAATTGCCAGTTACTGGATTTGGCTTTAATTCTGTTATTTTAGACACCTTAGCGTTTGACATAGAATACAAAATGAAAGTAACCAGCACTGAAATTAGAATGACAAATAGAATTTATTTTCTAGCAATCAGTTGTGCACCTGTGAAAAACCTGTGCTTATTTTCAGCTGACTCCAGTGTAAGTGCTGAGTGTATTTCTGTTCAGCACCGCTGGCCTGTATTGCATTGCAGATACAGAACTCTGTTTAAACACCATTTTGGCACAAGCCTCTACTTCCAAAGCCGGAATAATCTCCAGACAACAAGTCAGCCTCCTCCCCATCCAGCCGACCCCTCCCGCACCAGCACATGGTTATTGCTACACTGTTTACTCTAGGAAATTAGATTAGAGAATTATAACAATGATTTACACACAGACACAGTCTTGCACTTGGCACCAGAGTTCAACAATGACATTGACAAAAAGAAAAGAAATGCATACATACACATGTGAACTTCCTCTCTGAACAATAGGCCATGTTTATGTCATAAATCTTGGCAATTATTGTCAAGATTGTTAAAGGTGCACATACTAGCTTCTAAGGTTTTTAGCTAACATCACCACACAAAAGCAAGTGATCAGCTCAGTGTGTGGTCCATTTACATTTATGTTTACTGATTTACATGATACTTTTATCAAAATTGACATAAAATCCATAGTATTGGCTTGACTAGTGACTTATTTGTGACATACCGTGAATCAGTAAATGGGCACTATGCCAGCTATAATGGAGTTTAATTGGTGGCTTCTATGAAAGGTACTGCTATATTTTGTTCTAATATGATAGAAAGGCTGACATACAGATCAAAGTTTAACCTCTGTAGTTTTCTTTTACAGAGGTGTGCTGAAATTCGAAAGCAGTTAAAATTGAACGCATCAAGGCACTTAGACAGATAGATGGTTGGAGCTTCTCCTTTTAAACTACAGGTGAAATCTGGTTTACTCTCATTTACCAAAAATTAATGTGTTACATTGATGGTGACTCTAAACTGGCCTGGTATGAGTGAATGTACTCTATGACGGATGAGCATTGCTTTATGTATACATATATATCTATTTATACCTTGCACCCAAACGTCATTAACTTGAGAGTACCTTATCATAAAGTCCCAAAATCTGTATGAAAAACCCTCAAGAAGAAGGGACCATGAACCTTCAACTTGTTTAACACAGGGGAAACAAATAATCTTTATAAGTAAAAGATTTATTAATATAAAAAAAATCTCTTAAGACAAAGCTCCAAGGAGCACAAAGACAGAAAAGGAGTGCCTAGAAAACTCCTAGACAAACTAGTCCAAAAACACAATACAATACAGAGAAAAAAAGTTCAGACGAGAGAGGCAGTAGGCTTTGGACCCTAGGAACCAAGTTACCCAAACTATTCTATAACATTTCAGTAAATATTTACCGCTGTGATGCTGATCTTTCTGATCATAAAATACGTTATTACGATAGCAACTGACGAGAAGAAGGCATAATTCATTTCAGAATTATGGTATTTGAGGGTTCATCTAGAGTGCCTTTTTCTCTTGCATGTTTTGGCTCAAAAACTAATCAGCACATCGTCATCTCATAACAGGCTTAAGTTTCGAGTTTGATATTTTCCCATGCAGCCTTTTTAGCGCTAGACCGTCCTCAAGAAACTGTGACACACAGACACACACACACAGACAGACACACACCCATCATCGAGATATTGATGTTTTTAGTATCAGGGACAATAAAACGTCAAGATCTGTCAAAAACCGTATATCAAACTTTTTTAAGAATCTAAAGCTTTAGCTCCTCCCTCTTAAATGATAGGTTATGGTGGAGAATGGCACAAAGCAAAAACAGAGCAAAATGGTCAAAAGAAATGGAATAAATAATAATCACAATCACAGGAAAACTCAACAAAACCATCAAACCCATTCAAATAAAATAAAGAGGACTGCTTGTTTTCTCAGCCTTTATAGGACAAAGGGCAAGTCCCATTATGGTGAAGGACAGGCAGCTGTGCCTCTTGGGGAACAACACACAAAATACATGGAACATAGAAAATATATAGACACACAGAAGAACAATACCAAGGAAGAAAACATAAGTATACTAATAAAAAAATAAACAATATTTAACACAAACAAAATTAACAAAAAAAGACATAAAAGTGGAATTGAAACCCCGGCCATGGAAGTAACACTGGCTAAATCATAATAGAAAATATAATTTCCAAAAATGAATCAATGAATAAAAAGGGCGGGGTCACTCTACTGTATATCCAGGTTTGCTCCCTCTTAATTATGCCAGTTTTAAGACAACTAAGATCATAAAAGATATACAATGATTGTATGTAATATGTTGTGGGTTTTTGCACTTACATAATAGTTTCTACTTTGTCCTGTACTATCTATTTAAATATCTATCTATATATCTGTCTATCTACCTACCTACCTACCTATCTAATAGGGTTTTTCATATCTATCATATAGTGTCTTATCTAAATACCCTTCTGCATATATAAGGGGAGGACACCATGGTACCATGAGCTACCATCGCGTTTGAGCAACAGCTTTATGATATCAGTAGATGATCTGGCAACATGTTGTGTATTATTAGAATGTCACAGATGGATGAGGAACATATAAAATAAAAAGCAGCATTTCAGATTTTTGTATTTAAGATCATTTTTGGGCAATGACAATTATCACTTTAGGGTGAACTGCTTTGATCTTCCTTCTTTACTTAGTTCTTAAATGGCAAGAGAATGGGATCAGGGACACCTTCAGGCACTTTAAAGTGGTTTGTTTCGGTGTTAATGATGCAAATATAACCAAGGCAAATGATTTTCCCTAAATGTGTACAATATGTAAGCATTACATGTACTTATTAAATGTACTATATGTACATATGATAGCATTTCATAGTAAATATTTTTGTAAGAAACATGTGGCCTTCCCAAACTACATAATTATACATCTGCTTCTTGGTACAAACAATATCTCCAAAAGAACAACCTAAAGTCTCTCAACAGTGGTTAACTGCAACAATAGCACGTTTACTGCTGATAACAGTACTTTATCATCATGATCCATAGACATTTATGATTTATGACTGGTTTCATCAAACTGACATGAGAAAAAAATGTTAAAATGTGAAACAGATTATACACTTCCAGCTCCATTATTTTACTGATGAAATATTCCACCTTATACAACAAATCAAAACAGCCTCATAATAATGGCAAAAAATGGCAGCCCATCACCAAACTTTCCACTTGAGCAATTGCCCTCTTGTTTATTTGTTACTATGGATGAGGTGTCTGAAGGCCCACTGCTATGGCTTTCCTTATATATACATTCACTTGACTACAAAAATGTTCAAAAAGAGACTATGGGAAGGGTGGGAGCTGTCCTCCACAATGCCGTAAGCCTTGCAAATATGATGATAAAGCCATCTGACTTGACTTACTGTATTTATGGCCAAAAAGGAAATCATGTGCTCAAAAAATAACTCCCTAAACACTAGAAAATAACAGTAAACATCCTTATAATCTGTTGAACTATAGCCTGAAGGAGTATTGTTTAAATTTTTCATAAGAAGAAATAATATCCACTCAGCAATGTGGACACATTAAAGGAGTCAAGATACTAAAGTTTTCCATTCTATTATTTATTTTTGAAATTACTGGTGACATAAAATAAGAGCTCTGAAAAGTATGGATGTCCAGCATTGCCATCCTCACCTAAGCATTAACAAGAGGCCTGTGTGGAGATTAATCAAATCGCAAAATTCTATAAAACTATGTTATCCCCAAGCTACTGAAGTACTACTCCAGGCATTAGGATTTATCGACTGCTTATTTTTTATTTATTTTTTTCTTACATATTCCTGTCTTGGGCACCTTAGTTAAACACAGGCATGTACACTTATATAAAAGGTTACGGCAAGGGGTTTACAGCTAATGATGTCCGGTGTGCTGAACAGAAAAGGGTAGGGATTTATAATCAGGCCATTGTTCACTTTAAATGGACCCAGACTCTGTAAATTAGGCCTACAGGACTGTGGGAATGAGTCTGTCGTGTTTTAACGGCAGTAAATTATGGTAATACACTTCCTCCTACTAAGCAGGGGTAATCATCTAAAGGAAAGAGACAAAGGCAACAAATTGGGGAGGTGAGAAAAACAAGCAAAAACAATCAATCGGTCAATCAATCAATCATTAGAAGAAACAACCCGCTACAGCAAATGTGCATGCCTCTTAGTGAATCTACTTTGACAAAGTCCCATCCTCAAAGAAAAAGCCCCTGTTTATTTGTTTAAGAATATTTTACACGTAAACAGCCTACTGACACCAACAATATGCCCCATAAATCGGGAGAAGATGGACTAACACAATCCTGCAAATGACCTATACTTGAGCACCCCTACATAAAATAAGTCCCTTACCTTAGGCACCTGTAAAATTGAAGACCTCACAAAAACCTTCTGCCCTTGATATCACTTAAGAGACATTTAAAAAACAATTTTTATTTTACAACGCACCAGTTATGGTTGTGCCCTAACAGGAACGTTTTCCACAGAAAGTCTAAGTTGGAATTCAAGAAACTTAAATTTTATAGCTCCGTTCACATTTATGAGGATACTTTCCAGACCAACTCATTAACCCTTAGGACCAACTAACTTCTTAAAATAAAACTTGCCTTCAATTTTTGATTACTGTGATTTACATATTTAATAATTTATTACTTCAGTTTTTCTTAATGAAAAGCCTGTTTTGGCATGGCGTAGGAAGTCTCTGTTTCTGTCATTTATTTAGGTAATTAAATTGTACATATTACATATAAAGTAGGCTAGGCATTGCTGTACATAACAGTACCATTGCCTCACAGTTCCAATGCCCTGGATTCAAACCCAGGACTTGCCACTGTCTCTATGGAGTTTGTGTCTACATAAGGTTTTCTAAAAATATTCAGACTTCCTTCCAACATCCCAAAGGTTAGATTAACAGAAAAATCTAAATTGGGCCTGTTTGAGTGGGTTTGCCTCATAATGGTGCTCCAGCCAGGATTTATTCCAGACTGAGCCTAAATCCACACAATTGTATATTAATTTAAAAATATAATATTTTTATGAAAATTATCCCTGTTCACACTAGCATTTTCATATAATCTACTAGAGTATTTTTATCCATTGGAAAACACATATGACATAATCATCTGCCTACACTGAGCATACACTCATTATAGACTTCTTAAACTAGGCGTATACTGTGAAATTTTGGCAAGATTATATGCCCAATTTAAAATCAGCCCATATAGCTGTCAGCCAATGTTTCAAGTACAGTATGAGAGTGGCCATGATATCTTACAATTGGAAGACTGTCACGTCAGAATTTCATTTAACTGTCTTGCACTATGACAAGTCTCATGAGCAGATTTTCTGATGTCACATTCATATTATCCAAAATTCATTGAGCAGAAACTACAGTGAGCATGACTTATATATTTATAGTATGAGCAACCATGTTATGGTATGTCAACCAGACCGAACATGCTCATGTAGTTTGAGCACATTCACTTGACCATGATTTCTAAAAATTGCTCAAAATGAAATTTAGATGCAAAGAGGTAAACAACATGACATGCGACATCGAAAGCAATTCTTCTCTGCCTGCTATATTGAAATTTATTCTTCTTTTGTGAAGGGTGACCAATCAGGGAATAAGATGTTGTAATGTGCAGGATATAATCAGGGATGTTTGAACCAACCAGAGAGTGATGGAGTTTCCATTTTCAGAAATCTTTGTTTTCAAATGTCTGTGTTGAAATGCTGCGCCGGTGTTTTTCAAAGACTATAATTCTACAGAGTAATTTCAACATTATTAATTTTCGTCAGTTGAAAACACCAGGGTAGTGTGGACAAAAGGTGAAAAAAGAGACAGATGTCAGTGTTCTTAAATGAAAACGTACTAGTGTGGTCCAGGTGTGACTTCCAGAATAGACTTAGCGTTGAGTAAATATAAAGATGCATAGGTGGGTTCCAAGCAAAATTATTAAATTCATGAGATTTTAAAAATAATATGTTATCAAGCTTATTGAAGAAAGCACACATTATGTCATTTTGTGATTTTCACTTTCCCTCTTCCTACAGAAATAAAGGAGGCCAACACCTTTAGAGGCCTGTTCTCTTTTTGCCTGAGGAAAGCTTCAAGGGTATGCCTACTAGATCACATCTCAGAGAATGCAAACCAAAGCAATCTGCCCAGGCTTAAAAAAAACAGTGACATAAAAACAACATATTCTTCTGTCCTCACATATTTTAGAGCTATAAAACCGTAGCCAGATATGAGGTTCCTAATTTCTTGGCTGGTGAATGTGAGACACTGAATTCTGCTTGAGAAAATACCCTGAGCACTTCATACCGACATTCGTCTTCAAGAGACTTATCCCAAGAGAGAGCTAACCAATACAAGGTGTTGACAAAACTAACTATATCATAGGAGAAAAAATTACAGCATGTTTTCAGTTTCCTATGAAAAGAGTATGTGTATCTTTACATATGCATCATATGTATGGTGTATAAACAGTTTATATACACACTAGCTGTGCTACCCAACAATTAACATAGACCTCAACATTAAAGTTTGCTATGCACCTGTAATATGCGATTTGGTATGGGATTCAAAAAAGCAGTGTTAATGCTTGTGATACACAATCTATTGGAATGACAAATGCAATTCATTTGATTACTAAAAGTATCTGTGATGTGCCATCTTTTTGAATGACAGAGACATAGCAACCAGATGGACTCACGAACGCCTATCCTTTTATTATGGTGGATAAACACCTATATATTTATTTAAACTATACTATAAAATATTACTCATAGGAGAGTAAACAAGCATCCAGTTTGTCACTATTTATCTGTATCCAGTACTCGTATATATTTCTATGTACAGTACCTATGGCATTGTGGCTAACCTGGGTAAACCCCTAAAATGTCCTTTAAACTGGTAATTATGATAATGATCATGATATATGGTGTTTGCTATTTTTATTGAAAACATTTATATTTTAGCTATGTTTGTATTTCTTGACTTTTGATGTAAAATGACACAAAAATGTGTATTGATTATATTTAAAGATTTAGAACATTAGAACATTAGAACAGTCTAGTCAGGAACAGGCCATTCGATCTCGTTCTTGTCTCCTATACTAAACGACCTGTTTATTGCAAAAAGCCATATGCTTGCGTCCAGCATGTTTCTTTAAAAATCTTTCTCTCTCCAAACTTTATTTCTTTCCTTAAAGAGATTTTTAAATATTGATGACTATATTATCTAGGGTTGTTTATCACATTGTGCTCCTGATGCTCCTGACAATATAATGAATTGTTTGCCTGTGTCATGGCTGGCTAAACTCAGTTTAGGAGGACCACCAAAAAAAACCTGAATATTTGTGATTTTACATAATATTACACTCATAAAAGGTATGCAACACAAAAATGAGCTAAAAGTAATACAATTTTAAAAACAGGCAACATTTTATAAATGGCAGTCCAAAACAAGATCATGTTTAAAAAGCTCTGTCAATAATTTGAACAGGCAAGTAGACCAAAGTGCAGTTATGAGTTCCTGGAACAAGATGCAGTCCTGAGCCAGCACATTGAATAACATGGCTTGGAACAAAAAGAAACAATGTATTCTGTAAAAACTAATTTTTATTTCTGATGTTTAAAAGAACAAGTGTGAATGACAAGCAGCTTGTTTTCCATGTTCCTCTTAATGAGGGATGGTGCCCTAAGTTCTTTTTTTTATTGGTATCAATTTGTTTTCTGAAATTTATAGATGAACAGAAAGATTAAAAATATACTTCAGAAATTAACATCAAAAAGAATTCAGTACATTTAATAAAATTATTCTAAATATTCTAAAATCCATCCATCCATCCATTATCCAACCCGCTGCATCCTAACTACAGGGTCACGGGGGTCTGCTGGAGCCAATCCCAGCCAACACAGGGCGCAAGACAAGAAGCAAACCCCAGGCAGGGCGCCAGCCCACCGCAGGGCACACACACACACCCACACACCAAGCACACACTAGGGACAATTTAGAATCGCCAATGTACCTAACCTGTATGTCTTTGGACTGTGGGAGGAAACCCATGCAGACACGGGGAGAACTTGCAAACTCCACGCTGGAATTGATTGGGTGTATCCATGGTTTACATAACTAAAAGTAAACGGTGAATTAAATGAAATGGCTGCTAAATTCCTCAATTTCTTCAATACTGTTCATTGACATACACTCGCCATTTCAAAATGGATAATCCTGGCCTGCCACTGCAGGAGCTTCTTTACATATTTTTTGGTGAAGTAGCATAACCAGGTAATATATAGTTGGAGATGTTGAAAGACTGGATAGTACAATGGAAGATAAATAATATGATGTCCTTATCCACATGATGTCTTTATGTACAACCTGAATTTATGAAGAAACATGAGAGTCAGCTGCATTTGTGGTAGATCTATTTTGAATGTATCTTCTAGTTAATATTATTGGTATATTGTCCTTATTTGCACCTTTTGTCTCAAATAATAAAGTTCAAGCTAAAAAAGATTCTTAACTCATCTATATTTGCAGTTATAAGTACCTAAATAAGTTAGGCTTTTGACAAGTTTATTAGATATTACAAGATTTGTACCGCAAGAAATTTAGCAAGTACGGATATGAAATGACTACATACCAATCAAATCGTTACTTACTTCCCTATAAAATTCTACCCCCGTTCAAGGCATTTTTAGCCATTTCAGAAGATCGAAAGTCTCATTACAACAGAACACCATTCTACTTGATTGTGAGTGGCAACAACCTGTTCCTTGTACACCCTCATTTCTCTAACCGCCATTCGTTGCTTCTCTCTGATGAGCTTGGTAATCTTTCCGTAGTTTTTTCTTGGTAAAGATGGTTCACCAGAGAATCAAGTGTTAATGTCTGTGTTATCATCTTTAAAGTGCTTTGTCAATTGTCTCACACTGCTAGAGCCCATCCTCATATACACATAGAAGTCGTGCATAAAAGTCAACTGTGGCGAAATTCCCCCTTTCTCTTAAAACTGTAGTCATGGCAATTTGGCTAAATATCCACTCCTTGTCAGATTCAACTGAGGTAGGCCATTTAAGTGATGTGATTGTTCATTTGATGAGAGATGATAAATGAAAGTACTACTATGATACTGCACTGTTCAAAATTGTCAGGTATTTTTTAGGAAATTCAGTAAGTTCATTACTCAGATACAAGTTTGTATATTATATATATTTTCTTCAGTTATGAGCTACTTACTTCTTTGTGATTTCGGGATCATTCCTGATGAATAGTCATAAGTAAGAATGACACATTGGACAACTGCTGCTACAAAGAGTGTTCTGATAATTGTATGGGCCAACATCATCTGCAAGTAAAATTACTAGAGCTGTGTTTTTCGAGAGAAATCTTGATATTAGATTCAACTGTTAGGATTTACCGCAGTAATTTAAACTGCTAATAAACAATACAAATCTTTGACTCACATAACAGATAATGTATGTTAAATACTCAACAATTCACACTGTCAAAAAGGTTTAAAGAGATAATTAGATAAACAAAAAACTCTATAAGCAATGAGTTCATTTCCAGACATGAATTAGTCACCGATTAAGAGGTTAGCCACAAAGAAAACCTGCAGCCCTCCACGTCTAAATTTGCCCAAACCTTTGTTAACAGAATCAGTTCCCCGGGGGTTGCAACATATGGCATTTGTTTTAAATGAAAATTAAAGAAAAAAACTTAGAGACCACAGCAAATGTCTTTAGAAAATCTTTTTATCCCAACACTGGATCTCCAACTTTGAAGGAAACAGGCATCCTTATCTGATCTCCAGCAACTTGGAGCAAGGCAAAGCAGCTGTTGCTAGCAATTTAACAAAATATCTGAGAATGAAGGATTATTGACTCTCCCATGTGATTCCACAACTAAAGGCAAAATCACCACAGAGCAGGAAGAGAGAAAGGGGGGTGGGCAACTTTCTAGATAGCAATCAATAAAATAATGGTCTGCATGAAAAGGAGACAGATGACAAAAGTGCAAAATCTGAATTGAACTTCTACAACAATAATTACCGGCAGATAAAAAGCACATGTACTGCTTCTGCATGAGCACGGCTGGAGGCTTGTCCGTCTCCCCTGTGAGCCGGCTACGTTTATTCCATTGGGCTTGTGCAAGGCCATGAATTAATACGCTTCCTGCCACACCATGCTAAGTAATAGCAACTGTTGCCTTTAGGGAAAAGCGATTAAAGCCTGCAGAAGGATGACAAAAATGGACTTCATTCATAAGTGTGTCACTTGCAACCATTCATCTGAGGTTTCATAAGACTCAACGTACAAAACAAATAGAATTAAAAATGAAGATTAAAATCACATAAGTGCAACTAAATAGCTTTAGGCTGCTAAAGAGTCTAACTGGCAAAGTGAAGGAAAACATGTCTCTTGGAAATTAAATTATTATTTTTTGATCCCTGATCCTAGTGTCTTTATGTCTTCACAAATTCAGTTCTTATGGTAAAAATACAGTATACACAAGAAATGTTAACCTTCATTAGCTGTTAGATAAAATATAAGAAACACAAGACACCACCACCTGCCTGTTGAAACGGAGTTTAGCTCACGTACCACTGACAAGAATGGGCCATTTATAAAATGATTGCACACGAAGCCGCAAATAAGACACATAAATGATGACGGATAAAAATGTGCATTTATTAAGTGATGACTCTAAACTGGCTTTGCGTGAATGTGTTAGTATAGATATACATGTGATTAGGCCCTACAATGTTTAGCCCAAGGTGAATCTCTGCTTTGTGCTCAGAATTGCTAGGATAGACTCTGGCCTCTCTACTACACTGAATTGGATTAAGCCGTCTGAAAATATTATGTAATGTCGCTGTTAATAGAAAAGTCATGATAGATAAATAGATAGATCACAATTATTTATTGATAAGAAGTTATATACTGTGAACTAACAATCCCACAATAAGCTAACATTACACTGAAGAAGATCAGAACACTTGCTAATATTTTCCTATTAACATCTGAGTTAGTCTCTTTGGGTAACCAAATATTCATGCAGTATTTGTATATAAAAAAGTTCATATCTTATCATATCTAAGAGTTTTGTACACCTTGGACGAGTTCATTTTACATCACTTTGTCTGAGTCTTGGTTTTCCATTGTTTGAACACTGCAGAATCAGCCTATGATTCCAATTCAAGCTGAAAACTGCCGCACTGTAAATCTGTACACGTTCCTTTTTGAAGAGTTAAGCCAGTTGACCTTTTTTTCTTACTTGAAATGCAATCATGCCCTGTAAGGAACAAATGCTGCCACCTCATGCAGTGTGACACAATCAAGTGGAACTAACTTCTAAACCAAATTGTCATTCATGCTTAGTAATCCACTTTAATGACCTTGAAAAGAAAGAAGGAACGACAGAGTGAATGCGACAGAAAGCAGAGAAAGCATCTAGCTCATAAAGAGAACTGCTGATAATGCAATGTAATTTCACACAGAGAAAGCAACATGGCAGCTAATGTGTATTTAACAACACACGCAGGCTTAAAAGTCCAGCAGAGAAGGGACTAGTCTGTTTTAGTCAGCTCATCTGTCCAACACATTATCTACTAGGGATGCAAGAAATTATCCATCCATACAGCCACTGAAAGCCTAGGTTTCTGAACAGTATGTCTCACTTTTTTCTGCAGAGGGAAAGGGAAAGTTCATGTTACCATGAGCTAGTGCTACTATATATATATATATATATATATATATATATATATATATGCATACAGTTTCTTTTGATGAGCCTAATTTTTTATGTGCGTATCATACTTTATACACAGATTGTCTGTCTGTATGTGCATGTATGCCTTACATTAGGAAAACTTCAAAATACAACAATTAAAGACTGAAAGCACTGCTATATTTAAATAAGCAAATTAAAACAATCTTAAAAGAAGGAAAAACAAAGGCATTTAACACATAAATGTACAATAAGCATTGCCTTAAATACTTGATATTATACCCTTTTTTCTTTTGTGTCTGGCATGTCCCACTAAGTTCGTCTGTACCTCTCCCCACATCTCTTCTATGGACCAAACATATCTATCTCAAATTGTTTTTCTAAACTGCACCAGTTAACTTACTGACTTAATTAAAACTTTTGAATCATTTATTTTTTCATTTATGATGACATATTTGATTATATAACTATGAAAGTGTGAAATCAGAAGGGCTACCCAGAGCTAATTTCTGACTTACATCATGTTAGCAAATGCTGGATGGATGGATGGATGGATGAAGAGATGGATGGAAGGATGGATGGGGAGCTAATTTTAAATCAGGTGGCAAGCAGATGTCTAATTTCTAAGATCATGCCCAATGCATTTATAATAATGGTAACCAGACAACTCTTGCTCAAGCAGTAAAACACAAATAGAGGCAACAGCCGAAGAGTGAAATGAGAATCTGGTAAACACATTTCCTGCTGAACAGGGTGAGCCTAAACAGATTTCCAGAGCTACCCTATCCACCTCCCCCATTCCATTCTCTGAATGCTTTATGCTGCAACAAACTTTAATCAAGAAAAGCACAAAAGCAGTCTTTTGAAGAAAAAAGCTCACACCCACCTATGCACAGTCCCTCAACTAATTGCTGAATTAATTAAATAAAGGAAGAAAAATGGTCTGTAAGGAAATTAAAAAAGTTTTCCAGTCTCTGATATTCTCACTGAGTGCTGGTTATGTTTTCCATGTGAGCACTGACAATAGGAATAGGAATTCTTTTTCTTTGGTTAGATGAAGATCTTTAACATGGCAGTCTGAAATCCAATGGCTTTCTGAAAAATGATTTTTTTTTGATTTGCATGTATTACTTTGAGGGTGGCACGGTGGCGCAGTGGTAGCGCTGCTGCCTCGCAGTTAGGAGACCCGGGTTCGCTTCCCGGGTCCTCCCTGCGTGGAGTTTGCATGTTCTCCCTGTGTCTGCGTGGGTTTCCTCCCACAATCCAAAGACATGCAGGTTAGGTGGATTGGCGATTCTAAATTGGCCCTAGTGTGTGCTTGGTGTGTGGGTGTGTTTGTGTGTGTCCTGCGGTGGGTTGGCACCCTGCCCAGGATTGGTTCCTGTGTTGGCTGGGATTGGCTCCAGCAGACCCCCGTGACCCTGTATTCGGATTCAGCGGGTTAGAAAATGGATGGATGTATGGATGTATTACTTTGATGATGAAATTTCATTATCACTCTTTCACTCCATAATTCCATTCTAAGATTAAGAGAGAAAAAGGTAAATAGATTCCCATCATTTATTACTGTAGTTTAAGAAATAAAATTAGAGGGATGCACAACTGATTAATCTCTATAAAATCCAACATCTGTCTGTCTGTCTATCTGCCCACTTTTCACAAGAGAAATACTTAACGGATTTAGATCGGGTTTTTTTCTATAGTTTACTTGACCATACCAGTTGATTTTTTGATTTTTCTCATAATGCTTAGTATCATAATTCACTTGTGGTACCGATTTATTTTTATGAGAGAGAGGCTGCAGGCCGAGGGGAGGGGGGCCTTCCTCATTCACACGCCAGCCTCCGTTCTAATTGGTCTACCTCTGGCCATGTTTTGGAGCATACCTTGAACCCGCTTAGCTAGCGAGATACCTGTTAGTTTATTGATTTTTAAAGTTTGTCCTGTTTCACTACTATGCAGGCAGAGCCACAGGGGGACAGCTAGTATTACAAAAATTAATATACTTTAATGCTTAGGACTTTTCAAATGTCTACCTATTTCACTGAGTGTGAAATTCAAAATAACAGAGACAATTACGTGTAACCATGGTCATCCACAGCTGTGCCCCAATCTGCATTAGAGCTCTTTGTTTTAAATGGCTAGGTTGTTCGAAAAATGAAAACAAAAAAGTGCTTCATTTGAACAAATGAATAAGAGCCAGATGGGCTTGGCATAGCAGGTACTAGGGAAGATAAAGGATTCTGAAAACAGTTTCAGCTATAATTTAGAATTACTATAAAGATGAATATGAATACCAAACAAAATAAGATAGCAAATGTAAAACTTCCTCTATGTTTTTAAAAGAATACTGGGTCATTCTGAAAAGTATACAGTCTAAGGACACTTCAATATTACCCTGTAGAAAGTCCTTGATCAGGATACACAATACACACAATTATGGACTGGGTGCCCCAACCACATAATTTTATACAAAGGGGACAAAGCCCACTGCAAGCACAACAAGTACCACAGAACTAGAAGATAAATATATTTACTGTTAAAAATACAGTAAATATACCTCTGCATTTTTATTCCTGCTTTATTCAGAAGGATTCCAAAAAGTGAAGCCAAAAGTAACTGGAAAAAAAATCCTGACCACTTTGCCAGGGCACACCAGTCCAATTAATCCAACAATGTACTATTAGAACAAAGATGGAAACACACATGAACAAATAGAAGTACGATGTATATGCAAGCTGCTCTTAGAATGCACCAAAAATAATGCCTCTGCCCCAGATTCAGACACTGTGACTTGGCAACACTTTTCACCGCATCACAACAGCATTCAGCAGAATGTTCAATACTATACAACAGGCAAACTATATCAAATCACAGATAATAAAAGAACATAAGAGCAAAGGAACCATTTTGATGAGAAAAATATATTCAGCCCACTCTACCTAGTCAAACTCAAATTTACATAATTTTTCCCAAAACTTCCAGGTCAAGATCTAAAAGTTTCTAAAGTACCATCATATACCACACTGTTTGGTAACGTATTCTAACTATTTTTCAGAGTGAAGAAATACTTTCTATCATTCAAGTGAATTTTGATCAGCTTCCACTTCTTCTCACATGTTCTTGTTGAGGAACTAATTTTGAATTAACAGCATAACGGGACTAGTCGAAAGAAGAAGAAGAAGCATGAACACACCATATTGATTACCTTCATAATTTTGAACACTTCTATCAAGTCAACCCGTAATCTCAGTTTGCTTAATCTGAAAAGGTTTAATTCCTCAAATTTTACCTTACTGTCCATGACCCCTAGAATCAGTCTTGCCGTTGCTATGGAAACCAAAACTGCATCTGGAATATTCTGGATTCATAAGTATATTGTATATCTTAAGTGTAAGCACCCTTAATATGTACTCTACGCAACATGCATTGTAATTTAACATTTTAGGGTTAGGGTTAGGTGTTAGGGGTAGGCACAGAACATGCTTGGGTATTGCCACCTCTGAAAGAGTACACATGTAAACAATCATTATCATGTAATCTTACAGGTAACTCTTTCCTTATATAACCTTAATGATCAAACTGTGTACTGTTCTTGTCAGACATATTTCCATAACTAAGGTGGAAATTGCAACCTAACCAGAAACAGATACCAAGTCAACAGAAAAATACCTTTGTTGAGTGAAGCAACAGTGAAACTGGATGTGATGACACTATACACACACACAAAAGAGACATAGAAGTTGAATCTGAACATCATGAACAGTGCGCTCAGAAAGTAATTGTACTCACACATTCTGTATACTAAGAAAAAAACAACCACCCTGACCGTTTGCTTTATAGATCAGTTAGCATCTACTTAGATTTTCCAAACATTGCAGGAACATTATTGAGTTCCATTTCGCACAACAGGCTTCTAGTTAAACAAAAGGCAATAGGCCTTTTATTCTTTTTAAATGAGCTCTGATCAGTCAATTAGCCCCACTGCTAGGCAGCATTTGTAACTCCCCCCTCATCTAGAAAACAAACAAGACATGTAAATAAAGTCTGGCTGGGTCTCCTTTATTAGGCTTTGACCTCTCATTATTTTTTCCTTTAAGCCTCAGTATTCAAAACCCAGCAGATGGGACGCCAGACAGAAATTCCTTGCAGCAGAACAACAATGTGTCATTATTTGCGACCAACCCATTTTGACTTTAACTGCATCCTTTTATGAATGAAAAAATGAATAAATAAATATATAAAGAAGACGGCCTGAAAGCCATCACCATGCTTGACACTGCGGCGCGGATCTCTGTTTATAACTCGGAGCGCAGTTCATTCAAATGGCACATGCAGGAAGTCGCCTGGAGTTACTGGCTATATTCCTTCCTGACAAAACTGGAAATATGTTAATGAAATAATTAGGTTAGGTTGTGAGGAGAAGCATGAAGGTTGTCATTCTCGAGCAGAGCTATACAATGGTAGGACTGTGCAATCAAGCCAACTGAACAAAACCATGTCTATTTGACTTGGACAAAGCAAAGTCGATTTAAATCGTAAAGGAGCCCCTTGACTTCTTTGTGCTTCTGGAAATTTCCACTTTTCCAAGCAACTCTCTTTCCTCTGAGTCAAAAGTGACCTTGTGTTCCATGAAGTTCCACTTAAGACTCTCGCTTCTAGGACCTCACAAGCCTATACCTGCTTTACAATTACTCAGATATTTGGTCAGAAGTCCAAGACTTCATTGTAAATGTGGACGGTCAACCCTTCTAAGCCAGCTATACAACCAAATCACACAGTGTTGTGCATTTTTTAAGGTTGCTGAGAATCAAGCTCTCCAACACTCATAATGTAACACTGGTATGGATTTAACATAAGATGTTTATTCAAGATGTTGAAAAATATTTTTAGCACATAGACTATTTAATGACCAAAGCAGATGACAGAGGCAAAGGTTTTAGCATTAACTGCTAGTCCACAGATTGAAACTACACAAGCAATGCTCAAAACATAGCTTGGACTTATGAAACTATAACAAATAAATGATGTACACTGCTTCTGAATTTAAGCAGCAACCCACTTTAAATAACACAAATGCATGTCCTCTTGATCTTATTATATATATTCAATTATATCATTATCATTCTATGCTATTTTTTAAATTCACATAAATTCAAGCATTATTTACTCCGTTTCATTATTCATTCATCTGTCAGTTTATTTTTTCAAATACAGACTTTTCAGGAGCCAGGAACCAATCGTTTGGGGGTCACACACCCACACACACTCATGAGATCTCCTGCTGACTTCCCTGTGTGTATATCAGCAGAAAACAGTGAGGGAAATACAATTTCAGCAAAGAAGACCCTTAGGCTCAATCAAGCTGACTGAGGGTGGGTGGTGTTTGGGTGTTGGATTCTATTAATTGTGTTCCATTTGGTTCTGTTTAATTTGCTATGTTTGAAAATATTCAATAATCAATTGATCCAATCAAAAAGAAAGTGGTAAAATCATGAATAATCTTCAAACTGAATTTGAAAAGCATGGACATTCAGCAATACATAACTATATTTCTCACTTAAAATATGTTTGAAAAAGGGTCCGTTTTCCTCCTATTACACTGCACTCTGTTTCAGTTGAATAAGACAAAAGATTTGAATTTATATGTACGTTCATCAAGGACTCCATGTTTTCATGTGCACTTATGGTAAAGCTGCGGCCATTTTCCCAGACACACCCACCTGAGAATGGTGATGTCCCTGTTAAAAAGACAGCTAGAAAGCCTCCGAGATGGTCAGTGTTATACTCTCCAAAAGATTGTTACTTCTTTAGTTAAGAACAGGATTTTAGGGACCTTCAAAACTCCACTTGATGCTATTTTAGAAAAAATGGGTGAAGAGGTTTGGCCAGTTTGTAGGGTTCAAAGGCCTATTCCTGTCAAACATTTCTACGTTCTGTTATAATAAACACAGAACCAACACAACATACAATAACAGGGTTTACTTCCCAAAATTTTGAAAGGTTTGCAGATTGTTGGCCCAAATTGAACAGCTATTGGAACAGCTTATTTATGAGGGGCTTCTTTCTTTATTAGGTATGTGAATATGTTGAATCAATAAAGAAATCCCACACTAATGTGTCCATAAAATTTATAGAATCATTACACCCAAGTATAGCAAAAAGGGAACATTTTAAAAAATGAAATTAAAGTCATAGGCTATTACTTGTTTCCATTCAAAACAAATCAAACGACCAAGATTCTTCACTGTCAAGTCACTTGTCAAAATAATTTACCATTTTATACAGTGTGTTTAATCATCTATCTATTGTCTATACTCATTTTCCTTGGGTACTGCCTACTCTATCTGCAACAGGCATAAGATGACAATCAGTCCTTGATGCAGCAATGAGTACACTTCAACAGCTGATTAATTTAGAGCAGCAGCATAATGGGTGATATGATAACCCACAAGATTGCAAATGAGTTAATCTGTAAGTGATCTTGCTGCAAAAATATAGTAATAGCTGTACTATACAAAGTTGCTTTGAGGAGCTGAGACCATCGACCTAGAAGTGTATCTTTGGATTTGGAACTAAAACAATGTCTCTGTAGAAAGCAATATTAGTACATACAGAACATGCAAACTTCATACAGGAAGTGGACTGGGATCCTAGCTGTGTGTGCAGTGGGAGTGTTATCCTTTATATTATCATTCCATCCACTTCCAAAAATAACTTGCAGCAAACAAAACCCATTAATTTCTTTTCATTTGAAACAAAATCCTATACAAAGGCAAAGAAAGTCAATAAGGATATTTTAAAGAATACCACTAATCTTGCTCCATCCACATAAACTCTAGCCTCACAGAAGTTTGTATATCCAGTCCTTACTCATAAAGACATCTCTTTTTCTTGAAGTTATTGTTTTTTTTTTCCCAGTGGTATATAATGCCAAGACACTCAGTCATTCATGAGTCTTCCAATCTGATAAATTAAGCAAACGGCCCATTAACAACACATTATATCTCACCAGAACCGTTTACGTTTCAAATGGCTCTCCTGACATTATCATTACCCAATTTTTGGCAGCATCACAGAACCACCATATGTGAAACAAAATAATTGTCTATCTAATCCTATTAGTTTTCACATTTTGTTTACTTTGTCCTTCAGTAACAAAAATAATCTTGCCTCTACATTCAATACATCATTGTTAGACCGTTTCAGATGGAATCTGCTCAGGCACCAGGGCACAATATTGAAGTCTATGTTATGTCTGTATTACATTTCTGAAATAGTCTAAAAGACTTTAAGATGCGGTGATGGTGTCCCTGAACAAATGTACACAATACCTCATTCATAAAGCATTAACAACTAAGTGAAACCTTGCAGCATCTTGCCCAGCAGCAGCCACAGTTTCATCAAGGGAGAACCCCTTTGTGATATTCATTACCACATACACAGACGGTCTCTGCCAAAGGGTAGACTTACAATGTAAGATTTCCACCTGGGATTCCTGCCCCAATTTATAAGAATTAACCGACTTTGGCACATAAAGAGCATGCATTGTTTTGGATCAAAGAGTAAAGGCAGGAAAAATCCATGTGAGCTTGCAGGCAAGTTACAAGTGTAATGGTTTACAAAAAAAATGACAAAAAACATTCTCGAACTTCTCTGAGTGGCAGTGCAGTTGATCTACACTGAAATTTTATGAAATTTTATGCTGAAGTTTAATGAAAATGGAATTAGTCTTGTGACTGTTAAATAACTGAAATATTTGCCATTTCAGATATTAGGGATTCACAGAGAGACAAAAATGTACTTACGTGTAGCTTTGTTAAATTACAGAAAAAAAAAAGGTTCATTAGTTGTTTAACTACCACGACAGTCATGAAAAAGGTTAATTTGGAAGCTATATACTCATTAAAAGGGGGTTTGTAAATCAAAATGTATCCATTAATCTTTCCATTTTTGTATTACTTATTATACTGCAGAGTTGTTGGGGCCAAAAAGCTATTTCCTAGCAGCACTGAGGTAGGAGTCACCCCTGTACGGAAATTTGCTCCTATGCTGAGCTCACCTACGCTTATACAATTTTGCCTCACCAATTAACTTAACATGAACATTTCCAGGATGCAGAAGGAATTGGAAGTACATAAAGAGCAGTGATCAGGCCTGGAATCAAAACCAGGCATGTGGACCTGTGAGAAACAAGGGTCTACTTTGCTTCCATAAAATAAGCATTTCTAAATAACTTGAGAGGAATAATAAGACACGACCAGCAAGGGACAGGGATGTATTTTAAGACATATTATTTAATATCTGTTGTGACAGGCAGCCATGGAGCCCAACAGGTCTGAGTCCTGAAGTCCAACACCTGTGGCCCTGATGTAACCCAGGAGGGCTGCCACCAAGCATTCCAGGGGACGTACTGAGGAGCTCCTGGCTGCTCCCCCGGAAAATAAGTAGAAGGGGCGTCCTGGCCGGGCATAGGATCCGGCCGCCCGCCATGCTGTCCATCCATCTATTGTCCAACATAACCCATTCTGGGTTGTGGAGGCTAAGGCTATTCAGGCAGAACAGAGTGTAAGACAGAAGGTAGAAGCGCATGAAGTGGATACGCATAAGTGCTGGTACCCTGTGTGTGCACCACCTTCGAGCTCCGTGATCCACTGACATTGCCCCTCATTCGAAAAGTGGAAGGGTTCCCCTTAAAATCTTAAGCAGAACTTTACAGTATAAATCAATCAAAAGGTGGTTTTGAATATGAATGATAGCTGCGGAACCAGGAGGTACCAAACAATGCCGGTATGCAAATGGTAAAAACTGAGAATAGCTGGTACTCCATACTCTGGCCCTGTTTTCATTCCATTAATGGGCTAACTCATACAGACATAGACACTCATCCCATACAGAGTTGTAACTTACATTAACATGCATATCCTAAGGCTGCAGATGGAAAACTGGAGTGTGCAAAAAAAAAAAACGCAAACACAGGGAAATGTGAAAACTCACACAGATGGTCCCCAGATCAGTATTTTAAACCAAAGCTCTAGGGCTGTGAAACAACTAATAGCTAATAGCTTCACCACAATGTCACCCATGCTGATAGTGAAACACTAAATTATATGTGTCCAAACTGACATGTTTTGCATCGATCATCATTTGTTACACCTTTGTTTTGTTGTCGTTTCCTCCCACAATCCAAAGACATGCAGGTTAGGTGGATTGGCGATTCTAAATTGGCCCTAGTGTGTGCTTGGTGTGTGGGTGTGTTTGTGTGTGTCCTGCGGTGGGTTGGCACCCTGCCCAGGATTGGTTCCTGCCTTGTGCCCTGTGTTGGCTGTGATTGGCTCCAGCAGACCCCCGTGACCCTGTATTTGGATTCAGCGGGTTAGAAAATGGATGGATGGATGTTTTGTTGTCATTGTTTCTCCAGCTAATGATCAGAACATAACAAAACAGTATTAATAATAATAATAATAATTCTTTTCATTTATATAGCACTTTTCTCACTACTCAAAGCGCTCAGCAATTGCAGGTTAAGGGCCTTGATCAAGGGCCCAACAGAGCAGAGTCTCTATTGGCATTTTACAGGATTCGAACAGGCAACCTTCCGATTGCCAGTGCAGATTCCTAGCCTCAGAGTCACCACTACTTCTTATTATTAAAATCTATGGACACATGATATCCTAATCATTAAATATAAAAATGGTAATATAAAATCCTGTAATCTCTATAAAACAAAAGTGATTAAAAATCCTGAGGAAATTAATCCTATGAGCATGTCATAACAATCAAATATGCTATATTGTAATCACAACATAACCACACAGTAGTAGAGGAAACTGTCAAATTAATAGACTTGAACTTTGCAGACTTTGGATGCAACTGACAAAATCTTTTCAGTCAAAGTTTCACCCTAATATGAGCTGAAAAACAGATCTATGCTCAAACAATAGAAAAACTTTATTAAATCACAAATTATTTGCAATAGCAAAATGTATGGACTTGCATAGAGTGCTGCATTTACTTTTCCCGGTGGCAGCAGTATAACTTCCAAAAAACCAAAATGGAATGAGTAGTATAGGAAAGATTTAGTCTGCTTTTATTATGCCTGTTTCTTTGAACTGACCTTTTTCTTCTTGTGGTTGGTTCTTTTATCAAAAATCAATTCCATTCGACATGCTAATCTTTGTATGCTTTATCCATTCAGTGAATCATTAAAGACATGCAATACCAAAACAAGCAGCATTCTTTACTGACACTTATTTTAATTTTTCACCACATATTAGATCACCACGTTTTCTGCATTTTAATTCATCTGTACGGCGACACACGCAAGCACAGCCAGGTGTGTGTTTTTTTTTTTTTCTGTTGTCCTACCCTCATCTTTGAACAGCATTAAGTATGCCAAGTTCTTAAAAAGTATTAGTGTTTTCTGTGTAAATAACTACACCTTACCGAGAGACACAAAACATTATGTGTGTTCAAAGAAAGTCTTCTTAAGTCCATGTAACTCATAGTGAAGAGCCCACATGAGCAAGTCTGTTTTGTAAGAAATACAACTGTTGACACGTGCTGGGCACAAGACTCACAGTGTCTGGACGCACCATTCTAAACGTTTTAAGATGCCACCTCCTACGAATAATTCAGCCATCATTTTAAAGAATGTGCAGTTGTATAAGCACACATTTTCCATTAATAGCCTTTATTGTTTTGTTAAATTTTTTAGTTCATTTTATTTAACACAATTAATTAGACAAATACATCTTATACTAACGCAAAACCACACAGCTTGCACTAAAATTCAGAAGATGCCATACGAATTGAGGAGTAAAAAACTGAATATTCAAGTAATAGTTTTATATTGCGAAAAGGTGCCATATAAAATCTTTATTCATATGCAAGACAAAACTTTTGCAGAAAATTGGGAGGTACATTAAAAAGTAAGCAGTAGAACAGATTGGATCTTAAATTTATAGAAGTGAGCTATGCAGTCTCAACCCAGAGGCTGACTATTTTATTATGATTTACAATGGCTTTAAGAAATCATGAAATCTATAGTATTATCTATTATATTACTTTATATTGCATGATTTGTAAAGAAATTTGTTTTTAAGGTTAATTTGGAAAGTATTATATAAGATAAACCTTGATTGATTAAACTGCAGCTTCATACATGGACAGATCAGAAGCTACAAACTTGCTTTTAAACGTCCACCTGCTTCTTTATTTCGTGTTTTCCTTCATCTGTGCTTTTCCTCTTATGTTACTTTACATGCACAAAGAGAGTAACAAACTAATACTTAGGCTGAGGATCTTTGCCTCTCTGAAGACTTTTCATTCTCACTACCGATGACCATTTTGTTATGGTATCATGATGTGGTGTTCCTTACCAAGAAGTATTCTGTCGTTGTT
The DNA here is from genome assembly GCF_016835505.1 of Polypterus senegalus. Taxonomy (NCBI): domain Eukaryota; kingdom Metazoa; phylum Chordata; class Cladistia; order Polypteriformes; family Polypteridae; genus Polypterus; species Polypterus senegalus. The sequence continues at coordinate 187,996,062 of NC_053157.1, forward strand.
TCTGCTGCCATTAGGTTAGGTTCAGCTACTACAGTGCCAATCAGGATATATGGGTATGTAAAATAAATGGATACCATCTATATTATTAAAGTCATCTCAATATTATGTTTCCATTTTTAGCAGTCAATCAATGCCATATTTTATTTTACTTTTAACATACAAGTGATTACCATATGTTTCACCAGCAACTTCCACATATAATAACTAAAAAAACAGAATTTCAGCTTGGCAACTATAAGGTGTATTGACAGAAAACACAAATGAGACAATCAGTTGATTCATCGTTCCACCTATCTCAAAAAAACGAGGCTTGTAGACAGGTATTTTATTAGTTTTTTCAATTCATTTCTTGTTTTTGGTTACACTAGGTACCCATATAGCATTAGGCAGCTGTCTATCAAGGCCAATTATTCAAGGCTTACAAAAGCCTTGTACTTTAAGATGTAATAATCTTCTTTTTACAATTCCACCCCCTACTTACAGTAAACTGTTGTGAAATAGGGTGTAAAAGCATACTCTTCTCTGTCAGATGTTACTGTCAGGCTAGGAACCATCACACATGGTAGGCACCAATTAAAAAGACTGATTTTATTTGTCACTGATAGACTGCTTAAGGATCTCGGGGAAAAAGAAAAAGGTCAGGAATTTGGGGATAATGACCAAGCAAATACTACAGCTTATTTACAAAACAGAAAAAAACTCCTTGCAGCTCCAGAATTTCTGCTATGTGGGAGGACACCACACTGCCATTATCATGGGACCTTTATCAGGAAGGTTGAAGAGGAAGGACAAATTATAATTAATCAAATAAGCTGTACCACTCAGAGAAAACAAGCCCCAATTGAATTTCCGGCTATCCACGACATCACTTCAGCAGCAGAACCTCGGGTAGAGGTCTTCAACGAGGCTAGCCCCCACAGCCTGGAGGGGTTTTCCCAAAATAGTTGAAACACACTGAATTTCCTCTTAACCATTATAAAGGTTGTTAGAATTACTGAACCACTGAAACACTGGTCTCCAGGTGCAAGACAAGTAACTTGGTTCACTGAGGTGCCTAATGGGGAATTAAATTTTTTTTTGTTTGTTTAAGTGGCAGCAAATCCAAAAACAAAACTGTTTTATCAAACAAGAGTTCAGTATAAAATAGGTGTCCATACTTAGTACCAGCTGCTGAGTGGCTTCACTGATAGTTTTCATGATTGATATGTAATAAGAAGGGTGTAAAAAATGGTAAATGTTGAAAATCGTTTTCAATCTATTCTTTTTTTTACATAAAACCAGCTGCATAGGGTGTACAACATGAGGGATATGTGAATCAAAATCTGAAAGACTGTAGTGCCCAGTTATGAAATCAAGCACTGGCTCCACCATAAGTAGCTATTATCTTTCCATGAAAGCTACTATAGTTAAGATGCAAAGTCCAAGTATAAAAACTAATGACATTATAATTTAAAAAGGCAGCTCAATGTAAAAATGTGCACAATAATGAATGCAATTTTTTGCAATATATAAGTATCAACTACATCTACTGCTACAAACTGCTTCAAAAATGCTGACTCTAAAGTCCCCGCTGCCTGTGTGTTTTTGGCCCTTTCTGGAGAGGTTAATGCATGTGTTTGTTTGGCTTTGCTTTTCAGAATGCTTTTTCAGCACAAGCTAAAACACTGCAGAAGGGGAGTGAAGGGGAGGGTGGGCTCTCCTGATCCTCACAGGAATGTCATTGTTGTTGTTTTCTTTTTGTCCCCTTTCCTGAGTGCTTTACAAATGGGACCGGTCTGAGAATTCTGACAAATAAACAAAAAAATCACTGGGGCTCAACTCAGTAAACCAAGCCACACCTTTTGGTAAGAAAGAAAGAAAGAAAGAAAGAAAGAAAGAAAGAAAGAAAGAAAGAAAGAAAGTTATATTAATATTTGATGTAAAACTGAACTTCCTTACATACCCCTTGCACAGCTGGATAATGCAAGTATCTCCAGGAATAAAACTGCAAGGTGAAAAAATTCCATTCTTCCAATCAGCCTAAAACAAAAATCAAGATGCATCAACTAAATTGCTAGGTCACTTTTGTATAAAATATACAGAACTTACATAAACCGGTCCTAGCAAATTCTAAATTCAAAAATGTTGCATTGGAAAAATCATGAATGCTTGGATGAGCTTACAGAATCAAATACCGCAGTGTTCAAAATACATGCAACATGATCACAGGAAAATTCATGAATATGACATTCTTCAACATTAGTGATAAATACAGAACGATAACAAATAAAAATTCAATTATGCTTACGATGCTTTCTATCACTCACACTCGAACCTTTCAAATATTTTTTGAGATAATGCAATCCAGCGGGTTTTGGGATACATATGTAAAAAAAGTAATTTCTCAGGTGTGCTTGGTGTGCATTTTGCTTCCTGCTGTGTATTTTCTTTTCCCTGTGCTCCAACACTTTTTGATTCTTAATTATGATTTAGTAAAATAAGTATATCATAAGATTTCTGGCAGCCTTTGATTTCTCAGATGCTGAGAAATTAATTCACACTTTTGTTTTTAGTTGACTCGATTAAATGAATGCACTCCTAAATGGACAACCTAAGAAAGACATCAATTATTTGCAATTAATTTAGAATCTTAACGAGGAAACAAATATCTGAACATATCTCACCAGTTTTAGCATCATTGCATTGGTTACCTGTATCCTTAAAGATCGATTTAAAAAAAAAAGCTATGATATATAAAGCTCTGAAAAATCATTCCCCTTCTTACATTTTGGAGTGTCAGTCACCTTACGTTCCCAGTTGTAAATCTTAGATCTTCGAACATTGGTCTACTTATTAATCCAAAAACTAAGCATAAAAGTTGTGAAGTAGCCTTCTGCTGTTATGTATTAAAAATCTGGAATACTTCATAAGTAGGCATTCATTCATTTTCTAACCCGCTGAATCCAAACACAGGGGTCTGCTGGAGCCAATCCCAGCCAACACAGGGCAGGAACCAATCCTGGGCAGGGTGCCAACCCACCGCAGGACACACACCAAGCGTCAATTTAGAATCGCCAATCCATCTAACCTGCATGTCTTTGGATTGTGGGAGGAAACCCACGCGGACACGGGGAGAACATGCAAACTCCACGCAGGGAGGACTCAGCAAGCGAACCCGGGTCTCCTAACTGCGAGGCAGCAGCGCTACCACTGCGCCACCGTGCTGCCCGTAAGTAGGCATGTGCCAGGCTAATACCATGGAACAGTTTTAAAAAATCCTAAAAACCCATAGCTGCATTTTAGATCCACTTTTAACAGATTATGTATAGTAAGTATTAGAATATCACATACTTCGTTGATTTGCAATGATTATTAACCTCTACTATTCTACATTTTCTTTTCTGGTTTTCTGGGGTGTATTTTTGTATCACCACCACCTAACCTGTGTATCTACTGGGCAGCCATCTACTGTGCAGCCCTGTGTGATGTTAAAAGGATTCTGGACACTCCGACTGGACACAAAGACCCAATACATTGTATATTCTAGGAAAAAGCTTGCAAACAATAGGAACTACTTAAGCACATTAATGGTACATAGAATGCCCATTGGGGCAGGTCCACACTTTGTGGTCATTTGTCCTTGGAACCTCTGCAAAATGATCTTGACAGGATCTCACCAGTTTTTATGTCCTAGCTGACCATGACACTTATTATTATAATTAAAATAAACTTAAAAATGAATCCATACTTATTTATTTATCAACATTTTCTTTAACCACTTGTAAATCACTTTGAGGTACATGCCTTGCACGAAAATGTGCTATTGAAATGAACTTTGTTGTCACTGCCCAGTTCCATACCCCACCCAGGATCCTCAGATTATTGAACTAAACTAATTGAGCTCCAAACCTAAGTCAAGTTAAACACTTTTTCACATTTGTGGTGGCACAGTTTGATCTGTGACCAGCCTCTGAGTATGCTCTACCCATGTGTACTTGGGTTTTCTCTGAACTACTTTAGTGTCCACCCACACTGGTTAATTAGAGATTTTAAGAATGGTAATGTGTGAGTGTGCCCTAAAATGGACAGGTGACTCATCCTGGGGCTAACTGTCACCTATGTATAATACTGATGTGCTAAGGAATGATATCTTATTTGCCAGGGCTGCGTAAAGATGCAGAAGGTACGTATAATCTGTTCATTCATTTTTGAGCCAGTCTTTTAATTACAAGATTACTGGGTGTCAGGGTGGGCCTAAAATAGTTCTATTGGACAGGACACAAAAAACTAACCATGAAAAATACTGCAGTCTTTAGAAACGATTGATTATCCGTCCATCCTTGGAGACTATCCCAGGTAGGATCCATCTTTTAATCAAAGGACAGGCCATTCAAAAGTCCAAACATAAGTAATAAATATAAATTAGTAGGCTGATGTATTTATGATAAAAAAAAAACAAAGCTGTTATACCAGTTCATACAATAAACAGGGCACAAAAACAAGCGATGTGTGTCTGTTAACCAACCATTTCCTGGATTTGTAAATGTTCATTATAATTAATATGTAATAAAAAGAATCCATCAGAGAAATGTGCCATGTACTGATGCACCTTACCAACAGAATCATCCTGAAATGAACACGTGTACTTGGTTAAAATAGATTCCAGGCCATAAATGATGCATTAATAATTTCAATAATCGTTGCATTTCATTAAGACTCTTGCTTTCTCCGAATAATCCGCATTCCTACCTCTTGTTCTTCCTTGGTTTAAAGTGACTATGCCCTCGGGACACAAAGCAATCCAACAATTGCATCCAACAAGGCAAGTAATTAGTTTTGTCATTAGGTACTAATTTGCAACGAAAGTTCTTTGGAGGCGTAAAAATGTCTTAATCTCCCTCCCGCAGCATCTCCTCGAGGCGAAAGCAAAATCTTTACGGGCGGTAATAAGCCCACCAGTTTGGACTGCACGAAAGATGGCTAACATTTTTCTGCACTTTAGCTGATCTGTGTTTGCCCTACGCGATACAAATTCATGGAGGTGAGCTAAGTAGAGTGACATCAAAAGTAATCACTTCTTCATCTAAACCCTGGGGCTTATTAAAGAAAATACTTCACCAGCCGATGAAACTGTAAAGTACAGTTACTGTAAAACTTTACAGATATTTCTAAGGCACTACATGAGAAATGCGATATATACGCATGTTGTGGACAGGTCACCATTGTGTTGTTGGTTTAAGTGTTGCAGTGTTTGCAAAATGCAAAATTAAAGAATAACCCGTTAGAGTTCGCATCCATGTGCTGCGTGTAAGTGCACAAGTGAACGATAAGGAAAACCCAGCGTTCATTAAATATTGAGAGGCATCCCATCGGTAAACTAGAATATGTATGCATTACAGTTAGTAGTAGCAGTATTTAGTGGTCCGACACTTGTGTAGCAATCTAATTTTACATAGTATTACACTGCTTGACGCTGCCTAAAGAATGCACACAAAAAAGTTTCATTTTACACATGTCTTAAGCTCATTGCAGAATCCTTCGCATTTTTATGGACGTTTTCAGTTTCTTGCAGGCATTTCGTTTTTTCAGCTTAGTTCATAGACGGCAGCTGTCAAAAGTCATAAATAGTTCTGCACATGCGGTACACACAGTGCTGCAACTCGGCACTCCAAGGAGCAAACCGCTATACAAAGCGGCAATTGTGTGAAACCGACATGGCTCGAAATACGTCAAAAATAGAAAACTGCGTCCTGTCTGTTCCGCTCCTTACATCACCCTGCAGACTTTTTTTTACGGAAAAGCGTTATATGCTTCCCAAGTATTAATCCAACATAAACCTTCTTAAGGGGCTGCGGACGCCTAACTATTATGAGCGAGCAAACACATGACCACCTCCTGTCGCGGTCGTGAACAATCGGGCTACGTTAACTGTTTTGGAAACTAATGATAGCAAGACCTGCTACTACAGTCTTTGCTGCTGCAGATGCTCTCTAGTCAGGTGCAATTTTGCCCGGAGCCCTTGGATAAGTGAATGGAGAGAGATGAGTAGTGAGAAACACAAGAGAAGTAAGTGATCATTGTAAACTGATGATCAGCTTGATAATGATGATGGTAACAATTCTGTTAAGAACTTGCATTAACAGCAAAGTGCTTCAGTTTCCACATACGTTTACTTTTTAACCAAAATATCGTACTATCTTGCTCAAGATGTTGTTGGAATCGTGAAGAACTTTTCAAATTACCAAAAAATGTTTTGTGAACCAGAACTGAAACACATAAAAGACAATAATAAAGTACATAAATAAATATTATGACAATTAAAAACAACAGCAATGAAAATAATAAGGTTTATTAGTAGGTAAAATAATACTGTTATCAATAGTAGTTCAACAGTTCTTACTAATATTAATATACCTAGCAGTGTGTTTGCACGTGTGATAAGTAGTATAAGTCGCAGTAGGTTAACAAATCATGTGGTAATATTGCTGTTAGTGATATGATGTTAAGTCACTAAAACCAGTTGTATTAGCAGTGGAAACGTAATAGTATTAGTAGAAGTAACATCAGTAGTAGTTCATTATAACTATGATTAATATCTCTAAATTCACATAACTCATGAAGACATGGTTGATTTCCATCACTTACCTTCAGTTACTTCTTAATACAATCCGGTACCAGTTGTCTGGGCCACTTTCCATGATTTGAATAGGCTTCTGCTATAAATTTTAATATAAATCCAATATTTCAGGCGGATCCATGTGCTTCCCGTTAATTTACTGTCCTCAAGTATTCCTCGAAAATCAAAACAGCCAGGGGTAAATGCAATTCACAACACGCTGCTTTACAGTTGTGCGCTCTATGAGCAAATCCCACAAAAGCAGTACGACTGGATGCAAACAGCTAGCTTCAAGTAAAATGAGATTCTTCGAAAAGGCAACCGGTAAGTCGTTTACGATTAAATGTTAAAGGTTCGCTGTTTAAAAGATAAACACTGAGTAATCCAGGATAAAATAAATAATAAAGAAAACAAACAATCGCTTATGGATAGTTGTCCAGCGTGTGCGCTCCAAAGCGCAATCTCAAGGTCCGCGGCTGTTCGGACTGTCTTGCTGGATCCCAACGAGAACAGCGACAGATCACTTGCTTTGAAGCTTCAGGGGGTACCTTCTTATGTCCTCGTGGATAAATTTACCGAATACAGAATCCACGTTAGAAGCTTGAGGTGCATAATGTTAGAATCGCGGCAGTTTCGGGTTCAGGGGAGCAGCGCAGTGGGACCGGAGCCCAGCCCCACTGTAAACTTTTGGCCAATCAGAGGCGACGGCCAGCAGAGTAGGCAAAACTTAACTCTTTACTCCGCAGTGCGATTCATTTACTGGAAGTCGCGTTCGGAAAAGACATAAAAACGGTGCTTTTACTGGCTAGGTGTTTGCTGCGTCCAAATGGAATTAAAAGTCTAACACAAACTCATATCTTGGCTTTTACAATCAGCTGCATATAGTTATGAGATTTTGGATATTGTGTATACTTGCTTACCACGCACCGAAAAGGGTCTTTATGCAAATTGGGAACTTCTTTTGCGCAATTTATTATTCTTTGTAAAGCTTTTAACAGTAAAACATGAAAAGCACACGTTTAAAGTGTCACCATCACCACTCATAATTCTATTTTCAAAACTGACTGTAATAAAAGTGTTCGATTTCCTTCAAATTTGTGACTATACATGTGTTGAGAACAAGGATCAATAATGTTCTCGGCAAACCGATTTTCCAAATTAAACTGCAGTTTTCACGCGCAGCCCAATCGAATGTTGCTATGTTGTGAATTGAATCAACACTAACAACGTGAGTCGTACACTCAGCGATAAATGTTATTTTATACTGAATCTCACGTGGGAATGGGCTATGAATGTTGCAGGATTGGAGATTGGAGCTAAAAAAGTAACATTAAAATGATCTGTTATGATCGAAGAGCTACAAAACCATTCACGCGATTAACACTAAAACCGATTTAATATTTGGTAAGTTTTGATTTCACATGCTCAGTATAAAAAGTACCTCTTACTAAACATTTACGTGTCCATGCATCCTTCCCTGTGTCTACAATATTATTGTATGATATTAAGATTATTTAATTTTAAAATAAACACAACAAAATTAACATATTCCTCCTACTCTTTTGAACTTTTAAGGTCTGGTCAGCTCGTGAGTTTGGCATTTTTAGATCGCGACTAAAAAGCAACCTGTTGTCTCTGCCATTTAAGTGCCGTTTTTTAGCATTAAAAATTGAAAGCAGCCCCCGATGTACGGATTTTTTTTTGGCCCCGGCTGCTCAGTTGTGCATTCTTTTCAAAGCTTCTTCTTGAATATGTGAATTCGCCTTGTAACTTTTTTTCCGAGGTTCTTCTATTTGTAGTTTCAAATTGTAATGTTTATTTGGTCAAGCAGGTTGTGATGGTATTTGCTATGAAAGGCTCTATATGAAATAGATGTTAAGGGTATGATAATGTAAAGTACACCTTATATCACTGAAAACCATTAAACGCTCTACTTAATTTTAAAAATCAGCTGTAAATAATATATTGGACTGTGGTGGTTGTACATTTTATGTCTGGCTTTGCTTGTAACAAAAAAGATCATGCATATGTTATACGATTTAGTAATAATTTTTATTAGGCAAAATATTTGACCATTTTTCCTATGATGTTTTATTATTATTATTTTGTAAAATTAAAAACACTTCTTTTAGAGGTGTACAATTACGATTTACTGTTTATTGTAACAGTACTAGAATAAACAAGAAATTGTACTTAAAGCTTTCCTTCACTCAACAGAAAAGTGTAATTATTTGTTTAATTTTCCTCCATAGGTGTTATATATTAAATGCAAATATTTAACCATGCAATTTTCGATCTGGTCTACGGTTATGTCTAATAGTGAATGAAGTAATACAAACCACTTTAAAGGTAATTAAAGTTTGAGTACTTCATTGTTCCGTTCACCTTTACATCCATCCATTTTCTAAGGGGGTTTCGACGGGACCAACTCTGGATGGATAGCCGCACACTTTTTAATTAAAATTTTCATTTAAATAGTGTGGACATAGCCGTTTTGACAAACAAAATAAAAAATATGAATTATCTGTTGCATTAATATATACAGAAATTATTAAGTGTTCCAATTGACCATGATATGTGGTTCTGGGGGTTGAACAGGACCCATGCTGTATATAACCGTTTCGCGCGGCGATGTGCCGTATTGGAGGCAGGAAAGAAGGTGGGTGTAAAGACGGGTCGATTGAGTGCAGGCGTTTCCATGAAGTTTTCATTAGAAAAAAATCTACTGTGTAAATAAAATTACTTTAATATAGTGAGCTTGACTCCATAAGTGTTACGTGCGTCTTGATATAAAAGAGAAGATTATTTTGTAAAACATTTTTTAAAGATTTTCACTGTGAGGCACAAGTTGAAACTGATACAGCTTTGTTGAATTTCTTGTACTGTATATAAAAAAGTTACTTCTGTGCAGTTTACTAATGCAGGATCTTAAAACTACACCATATATATATGTGTATATATTATTTTATGCGTTTAAATTATTTAGATTTTTTTCATTTTTCTATACTCTTAATAATCTGTTTCTTCAAATCGTCCCGAGACAAGACACTTAGAAGAATGTTGTAAAATATTTATTTTTTCAGTTTTTTTCAGCAAATTAAGTACGGTTCTCGTAAGACAAATTAAAGCACTAATAGTTCATTACGACCCGCATTTGATGAATGCGCAGAAAATACAGTTCTAGTTTTATATATTGTGTTTCAGGCACAACACGCTTAAACGTTTCGTTGAACTTTAGCTCTTAAACCTTTAACTATAATGTTTACATTGTTATAGTATTACTACTATTATTATTATAGCTGTTGCCTATGTTCTCTAAGTCAAGTTTTTGCCGCATTTCTCGGCATTTAGAACAAGATGAATCTGAAGACGGTATTGTTGATGTTTAAGTGTCGACGGCCACAAATATAACCTTGCGGAGAAAATGCCGCATCAACAATGCTAGCGACCCCTGGTGTTCGAAACAGAAGCACGCAGTCACCAAATTAAGGAGACGCTTGGCTTTTGCATACCGTTGCCATCTCCTTTGGATGAGGGAAGGTAACATTGGTGTAAAGTTAGAGAGAAATACAAATTAATGGCAAATGCTAGAGTAGGCACCCCCATTTAACAACCGAATTGGATGCCTTTATATTTAACTACTAAACTAGCCCCTGTCAAATGTGAAGAATGACCGCTGACCTTACTTATAGACTTCAAAAATGATGAATAGAACTAAACGAGATGTCCCACAATATTAAGGTTCTTCTTACGTGGTACAGGTGGCTTATATGAAATCAGAAAATAGTAAAGGGAATGCGCTGTACAGTAAAACACTTTACAGTGTATGGTTTAAATAAAACATTTCAAATACATCAAGGCACACCCTTCAATGTTAAATTTGTAATCCACCCACTCACATCTGTGTTACCCCATTCATGTTAGGCTGTCAACATCTTTTACTTTATTTAAATCATTTGGATGAGAATGGGAAAAATGCTCCGTAAAATATTTGGATGACACTAAATTAGCTGGATTAGCAGATACCCTGGAGGCACTAAATGAAGGCAGATGGTCCTGCACAGAATTCAGAATTGGGCAGATATGTGTGAAATGAAATATAATATAAAGGAATGTACGTGTAGAAATACAGATATTACAGAAACTACACAATAGGGAGAAGTGAAACTGGAAAATACTGTAAAGACACTGAAGCTAATAAAGTTATAACTGTATACAAAGATGAATAAAATCATGGATTTTATATTTTCATGTGTGACACACAAGTTTAGATGCTTGCCAAATAAGCAACATTATACAGTGTGCAGATGTGTCCAATTCTTTAAAATAAAAACATAACAGAACTAATTAATGTCTATAGATAAACAATGGAATGCATTTCAGGGCTATAGAATATAAATTATGAGGACTAGCTAAAGTAGTTAATCTTCTTTTCAGTGAACACAGGGGCTTAAAGAGGACAGAAGTGTTTATATTGCAAGTGACAATGTTCCTATCAAAAAATTCTCATGCAGAGACATGAGGTAGTAGTCAGAAGACTGTCCAGAGCAAACGTTAGAATGTAATTGATATCCATCCACCCATTTTCAAACCTGCGCTTATTGAGCAAGAATCATATTTGTGCATCTTACTTTCTAAAGTTTATATATACAACAGCCTCATCCAGGTTGAAGATCTAACACTTAATTAACTTCAGTTTAACAAATGATCTTCTTTTCACTTTAAAATGCTGATTACTTCATTTCCAAGCCACGTGATTTATGCATTGCTTTGTAAAAAAGTTTAGTATAGTGTTAGCACTCAAAAACATAGTATATAAATTGAATGACGTTTTTAGTAAAGCAGATAATGTACCTATTTTACTTGTAAACATGAAATGTTAGGAATTTAAAAAGCAAATAATCAGGACAAGGTCTGTGTTATAAACAAAAATGAATACCCAGGAACCTGACCCAACTTCACACAGTAGGGCCTACTATGATTCTGGGGATTCTACTCTCTCTTCCTGTGTGTGAAAGTCTCATCAGTCTTACTTGAGAATCTGAAGTGTTAATCATAGGAGGCTCAGGCGATGAGATATGCAAGTCTTCTACTAGTATGGGAGTGTTCAAAAAGTTTTTTTCATGTGTTCTGAAATGAAAAAAGGTGGCTGTTCTCCATCCAAGTCAAGGATAAACTTTTACATGAGTAACTGGTAAATTATTTTGTGGTCTTGAATATGCGTTGTTCAGTATAGAGAAAAGGAGGATTACCAATAAACTGAGGACTCTTCGCTTGTAATGGTTTCCCTAGTGTGCCTGATAGAAGTTAAGGACAGCATCATCTTTATGGGAACAGATATCTGGTATTTCAGATAGTTTTTAACAAAGATCACAGACTGATATGGCTTCCTGGTGTATTAAATCAGTGGCCAAATGAGTGAAACCAATAATGGTTGAGTATTTCCATCATTTTCAAAGCACAATACTGTCAGAGTTTTACCAAAGATTTGATGCAAGTCTTCCTAAACTGTTGTTTGACTTTGATAGCATAAACACAAGTGTGAAAATGTGATGTGGAAAAAGTATGCATCACTTCATCCTTAGAGAGTAATTTGTTCACTGTTTTAATAGAAACTATGAATATAGCTTTTTTACATCCAAACAGAATAATATCATCCATCCATCCATTTTCTAACCTGCTGAATCCGAACACAGGGGTCTGCTGGAGCCAATCCCAGCCAACACAGGGCAGGAACCAATCCTGGGCAGGGTGCCAACCCACTGCAGGACACACACAAACTAGGGCCAATTTTAGAATTGCCAATCCACCTAACCAGCATGTCTTTGGATTGTGGGAGGAAACTGGAGTGCCTGGATGAAACCCACGCAGACACGGGGAGAACATGCAAACTCCACGCAGGGAGGACCCGGGAAGCGAACCCGGGTCTCCTAACTGCAAGGCAGCAGCGCTACCACTGCACCACCATGCCACCCGAATAATACCATGAAATATTTAAAATACAAAACCAAAAAAAATAAAAGTTTATATTATAGTCTTTGCATCAACACAGGAGACATTCATTTAGATGATTTGTAGGATTCCTTCTTCTTTGTCTCTTTCCCAACCTGTATAAAGGTTATTACTTGAGAAATTAATATATTGTCCTCGCAAATAGTAATATCTGAAAATCTGAGAATATTTAATCTGGTAGTATCCTGGGTAGTATGTTTGAAAGTGGTCTCTAACAAGGAGAGCATGTTAATGTGTTTTCAGTTTTCTGGAGACATGCTAGTCATGCTTTTGATGCTGTTGCTTCTCAATAATAGCATAGAAACCTCCCTATCTATCAGACCCCTTCCTTATTCCATTAGAACCAGGTCTGCCTGTTCATTCATTCATTTATTTCTTTACTCCATTTAGTTGCACTTTCATAGTCACACTCACTCACTCACACTGGGACAGTTTAAAGTAATCGACAAAACAATGACATTGCTGCAGGAAAAACTTCTTTAATATAAAGACAAGTTTGTAAATTATGACATTACTCTACATTACTGTATTCTCCCAAATAAAAGGTTAAAGTCTGTATACTTTTCAAATATCAGCTACTAAGCACATGTGATACATTGTTAGATTCATTTTCTACTTTAGTTTTATTGCTTTTATTGAGTAGGTGATTAGGTTGGAAGATTGCAAAATGTAAACAATTATTGATTAATACTGCTGTGCTAAGAGCAACTACCATGACAAAAGACAATAATCATGGTGTTGAATGGGTCATCTGCTTGTAGGAATATCAACAAGCTTGAAGAAAGAAAAAAAAAACAGGTGCAGAATAAAATTAGCTGCCCACTTGAAGCTATGAGGGGAGTCCAGAGTTTTCTAGTACTGATGGGAACAGGAAGCTGTCCAAATGCATTTCAGCAGTTTTTCTCAACCGGGTGAATAACAACCTGATAATTGCCAGAGACAGATTACTAATTACATAATTAGGAACTAAGTACAAGCCATCTGCTGAAGGGAGAACAAGAGAGAACAGTGAATGTATGATATAATTCATGAGTTAGAGAGATACATAGTCAGGTACAAACATTTCTCTCAAAAAATGGTCATTAACTATTTTCTGAACACATAACAGAGCAAGATGTGGAGGACAGGAAGATGAAGATATGAAAAAGGATGATTCGCTGTGGCAACCCCTAAGTGGAGCAGCCTAAAGAAGAAGCATTTTTTCTGAACTGAAGTATTTTTAATACAGGGCAGAGCCTCTCCCAGCAGCACAGGGTGTAAAAGAAGGCAGGGACTGTCCCTGATCTGGACATTAGAGCACATTCTCACACTCATATACAGTATAAGTTTTTATATAAGAGTTATAAGAGTTTTTAATTGACCTAACACACCATGTTTTTTGTGATTTACAAGCGAATAGGACACAGAGAAAACGTGCAAACTTCATAGAGACACTGAGCAGTCCAGGAACTGAACCAAGCTCCCTGATTCAGTGAGGAGCATCACTTACCAATGTGCCCTCTTTAAAATAGTTTATGATTACAAAAAACAACTCTTTTACACAATTTAGTTACATACAATATAATAACATCTTCCTACAGTAAATCTTTTGTGATTATGTAATCCACAATTAGATTAACATTTTTATGTTTTGCTTAAATATTAGAACATTTGTACAACTGTGATAAGAACAGGCCATCCAGTCCAATAAGCTTGGCCATCCTATTCACCGTGATTACCTAAAATAATGTCCCCTGAAGTCCTGAATTTCCATGCTACTTGGTAATTTATTCCATCTGTCTATGGGTCTTTGTGTGAAGAAAAACATTTGCTAAAAATATTTTCAATTAATTATTTATGCATCAAAAGCCTTTTTAAAACAGGTGGTAATAATGTAGTTGGGTTCCTCTCAAAAAAAAAAAAGAAATAAACACGATCAACGCCAACATATTTGCTTCTACATAGTACCTCTGTTTTAATAATAGCACATTTTTTAGACAAGACATATTGCTCAAAGCACTTTTCTAAAGGTTAGAGAAAAAAACTGCAATAAAAGAAAAAATCTTTAGGGCAGCATAGCACAGCAAAACAATGGAGGTGCTGCTACTACCTCGCAACAAGAAGACCGGGGTAAATTTCCTGGGTGTTCCCAGTGTGGAGCTTTCATGCTCTTCCTGTGACCACATGGATTTCTCTTGGAGGGCTCTACATTCCTTTCACAGTCCAAAGACATGCAGATTAGGTGGACTGGAACTGCTAAAAAGACCCTAGTGCATGGTGTGTGGTTTATATGTTCACCCTGTGATGGTCTGGTGCCCCATCCAGGTGTTGCCCCAGCCTTGCTACTGATATTTGTTAGGATAGGTTCCAGCCTCCCAGTGACCCTTCTTAGGATACGCAGGTTTGGACAATACATGAATGTATGAATGAATGAATGTTTTTATATATTTAAACCTGGTACATGTAGCTCAAGTAGTCAACATTGATTGCTGGAGTAGAGCATTTTGCCCCAAGACTCAATTCTAGACAGGTTGGGGGTGCCAGACACACTAACACACATACTGTACACTTACAGCATAACATGTGAATCTGGAGTGACTGATAAACATAATCTCCCTGTCTTGGGGTTGTGGGAGGAAAAACAGAATACCTGGAGAAACTGGAAAATATTTAAATTCCACCAAGACATTGAGTAATTTGGGATTTGAAACCAGGCCTGTAGAGCTTTGAGGCACCAGCATTAGTTATTGCACTACCATATTACCTTTGTTTGGGTCAAACGGCACGTATTCCAAACTGCTTTGACTTAAGGCAATGAAATAAGCTAAGCACACTCATGATGTTTTGTGAACTATTAATTACTTTATCTACTTTATAATAAAACACTAAAGTCTGTGTGTCCAGTCTCTCTGAGCAGTCTGATTTGTCAGTTTGACTTTAGTGTGATTGGTCAGTTTGGCTTTTGTGATGCTATAAAAGAGGAAATGTAAGTGTGAGACACACAAGGAGGAGAAACAGCATGGGAGGCATGTGGAGAGTCACATTTCAAGACAGCAAGTATAAAGGTGGGACAGGATGCGAGAAAGCCACCTCACAAATAATGACAGAGTCTGGGAAGCAGGCCTTACGGCAGCATGCTCAAGAGAGGAAGTACGAGTGAAGAAAAGTTCATGTACACATGCAAATACTGAGCAAAGTTGCTGAAAGTACATGTCGGGCAAGAGGTAGCAAATATTTATAAATTATTCTATTACCTGTCTAAGACAGGTAGCATAGCTATTAAACCTATAAAACCCAATAGGATGTGCTAAGCTGTTCAAGGAATTATTTTTATTGATTTCCCCAAAAAATAAAGATACAAAGTGCAAGCCATTGCAAAAGCAAGGAATCGGTGAATATTATACTGACATTCAACAGTTTAGAAAAACAGATTTTGAGAAACTTCAGTACCAGTGCAGTCACAGCTACTGTATACCCTTAAATAGTTTGCTAATGATTTTTTTGAATGAGGATTGTCATGAACAGAAATATTTGAAAATTTGGGGGCAAGAATTCAAGGAAGAGGATGAGAAGCCAGAGAGTTTAAGAAACGTTTTTGAAGGTGGTGAGGTAAGGGTTAGGTGAGTAAGAGCTGAAGGCTTCTGATATGACAGACAAGGATGCTAAGCCTTCGTCACTCAGGCCCTGTGGGCCAGTATGAGTATTGTTTATATTTATTTGATATTGTAACATTCAGCACTTTTTAATGTGTATTTTTATTTGTATATTTTTTATTACCCTGTAGACTGAAGTTTCAGGGTTATTTACTTCTTTTAATATATTTTGAAAATGTTTATTTTCATTTTTGTCCCATTTGTATTTAATTTATGCAATGATCTGAATAACATCTGATGACAGTTGCATTTCTGATGTCACTGGATATTACAGTATAAATATGGCAGCTGTCACAACACTCACTATCCCTTGGTAGATACAATTCTTGAACTTCAAATCATTTAGTGGCAGTGTATTTCCTTACCAAGTAAGCCCTAGTGTTAGGTTTTGCACTCCTTTCATTACTGACTTTGGATTTTCGTTTTGTCAGTTTGTTTTGTGGTTGCTCGTTCTCTTTCATTTCCCAGTTCTGCTCTCTGACTGCCTTTGACTTAATTTCTGCAATTTTGTTTTCTTACCTCCTCGTCTAGTCACTTCACTTGCAATAATCCTTAGATACTATACATTTTGTAAAAGATATATTAATATATTTGTTTTTATCTTCTTCCTTGTGTTATAATTCTTAACAACCTTATTTATGACTGTGGTCTCCATGGTGTTTGTATGGGTTTGGGATGAGCTCATAAGTGCACCCTACAGGCCACATTTTTAATAGAAAATACAGTCCTTGTGGAAATTAACAGATTTTAAATGCAAAAAAATGGCCATATTAGCACAAACTTGCTTGCTTTATCACAATGAAATGTTTACAAAAAGCTAATAAAACTCAGAATGTTTCCTTCTTTACTACAGAAAGAAATAAATTACATTGAGAAATGTTTAGTCAATGTAACAAATAATCATATTAAAAATATATATATTAATATTACTTAATAAATAAATAATTTTAAACAGGCCTCAGGCAACATTTTGTTATTGCTTGAGTTCAGCCAGATATCCAAGTTATGAAACATGTTCTCATCACACCATCAAAATGAAACAGTCTGATACACCAACCTAAGGGCACAGGTGGTGGAAATGTATTTTAAGAAAGGATTAGAGATAAGTCTGTGTAGTAGTAGAGAAAAACAGAGACACACACAGCGGTAAGAGAACATTCACGGTATTGAAGGGTCCTTATGGGAGGGGTAGAACAAAGGCATTTGTATTATTTATTTTTAGTAAAAGAGGAATTCACATGACAGGTACTGTGGTAGGGAGTTGGACAGGAACTGACTACCTACAGCGCTACTCCTTTCAAAATGGAGCATTTGATTGATTTGATTTTTCCAAAAAACAGGATTAGCCTTGTCTTTAATTATTATTTAAAACGAAATTTCCAGCTGAGTCATATGAAGTATGTAAGCTGAGACAAGGGCTGTTATACTGTTGCTTAAGGGAGTTTCAAGGGAAAGCCACTATTATAATTTTTGCCAACTTCCAATATAATTTTTCATAGAACTTTTCCATAGTGAGTGAACTGCATCTTTTACAGATTAAAATGTTTACTCAAGGTGGCAAAGTGATCCATGGGTTGGCAACCTTATTGTTAGTCTTGTGATTGTTAGTCTATGGCATCCAAGAAAGGAATTTCAACTATCAGGCAATAAATGAAAGAGAAGTGTTGGATTAGATGACAAACTATTTTTTTTTTTTTTGCTAGTAACAAGTAGAAAGTAGAAATGGTACATGTAAAGCAACCTTTCTGCATTAACGGCCAGATGGGAACAGTCCCACCAGATGTTATGCAAGTGATACACTTCTCTTATTTTAAAGGGTTAGTACAACCCTCAACATTGCCTTCTTAAGATTTTATTCCCATTTATACATTATTTGCTGAATGTAATTTTTATGTAGGAAAATATTATTTCTTGCAGTATGTGAAATTGAGTATGCAAGTTGCTACAAGCCTGTGTCCATCTAAAGAGGATAGCTCTATTAGCACTGCAGTGTTCTAGGTTTACCTTTGTGTGTATGTGAGAGTGTGTGCTTGTGCAACCTTAACTTTCCAGATTAGCTAAGGAGTCTGAGTGCTACAACCGCTTGAGGAATGCCTGTTTAATCGAGCATCTACAATTCCATTTTGAGCTTTTCACAGTCAACTGTATGCAGGCAAACCAGCAAAGAGGTATGAACAGTCCTGTGTCATTTGCCCCCTGAAAGGTAGCCACAGCATTTTAAAAGAAAAGAAAGCAAGTGAATAACAGGAATTCATCAGGCACCACACATTATACCGATTATTACACTAGGACCAAATGCATCTTGATTTCAATTGACCATTGAAGAGGAGGACTGCCTGACAATATCACATTTGAAAAAGGCACAAAGGAATTTTGCCTATGCATTTTTCAAAGTAGCACAGGGTACTGATGGAGAAAGAACAGATATGCAGAAAATATTTTTGTTTAGTTTACTTGCTGGTCTTTTGCTGTTCCTGGCCACACAGTGGTTAGTAATGAAACCTTGTGTTTGTGCCGTGCAGTGTTTGTAGTCTGGGGGTTCTTTCCATATTATTGTGTCATTTCTACCTCAAAGCTGTTAGACTCTAAACCTGAGTTGCTGCTGTTTCAGTTTAGGCAGTTCATAGCCAATGAAATTTCCTATGCAGCATGTAGTCGAAATACTCTCTGTATATATTTAACATTTCAATTACACAATGTACATTTATTTATTTATTTATTTATTTATGTATCTACTTATTTAAAGAACTTCTGTAAAAAGCCAAATTTGTCCCTGGGGACAAGTAAAATTCTATCTATAGACTAGAAATTTCTGATAAAGGGTCACCAGAATTTTCTTGCCAAATCTGCCACTGTCAAAGAATATGAAATTATCATTCAGTCATTCTTTTTTGACAGCCTTCAAAAAGATAACTGTTAATGCAATTAATGCCTTTATATTACTTGTTAATTTGGATAGGAGAACTCTGCTTTTAAAGTTTAATAAATGTAAATGTTTACACTTGGTTAAGGTTATGGTTAGGCTGTGGTTACTCATAAAGTTTGTCTTTCATTATTTGTTTATAAATGCTACAACATGCTGCACATTTTACCATTTTTGCTTTCTTCTTAAAATCAGATATGACCGATTTTAGAGATGAACAAGCTGATAGAATACAGATCATGAAAGGACAGAGTAAAAATAGGAAAAGAAAAATTTAACTTTTTTTAGCAAGTCAAAACCTAGAGAATAATCACTCTAACTGATTCTCATGTTCTAAAATCAAATACTAGCCCAATATAACCGAACAACAGCCATTCAGAAATAAACCCTACAGAGTCAGTGAGGGTTTAACTTTTTGATCAGGTTACAAAATGACTTACCAATGTCATTACAGGATTGGTATGGCAAAGACAGCGAATCTTCCCAGCTTCTTTTTCTCTATGTTCGTCCATTTCATTCTTGGATTACCATACAAATGTTACCTGGACTCATCAAAAGGAACCACAAAATGCTCAGGTAGATATGGTCCATGTCAGTGGAGTTAGGCTGGGGTCAATGTTCTATTTCTGTACCTTCTGCCACATCCACCATTCCTGTGCTGTAAATTTTCTCACCATGGATGCCAGTCCTTTGTATTTATCTATATTTTGTTTTACATAATATAGTAAGATAAAGAATGTTTCTGTGTTTAAGTGTTTATTACAACCAGTTAAGGCAAAGAATAATGAGAAGATAGAGTAAAATGGCTGCAGGCAAGAAAGAGACCAAGTAGGAATCCTTAGCACAATGTGGTGGAATAAATCTGTTAGTAAAAGTAGTCGGTGATAACAGAAAGAGAAGCTTATTTTGCCTTTTTGTCCATTATGTCTGTATGATTTACAAAATTCAGTCTACTGTTGAGGTGAACATCTGATATTTATAAGCTTGTTCCACCTTCCCCTCCTCCCACAATATTGGTGACCGATCTCAAGCACTTCTTAGCTCCAATAACTCCTTTGTTTTTGTCATTATTATAGCAATGGATGAGAAATTAAAAAATGCAATTACACCTATGCATATGAACCATTATGAGCAATCCAACAGTAGATTTCCACCCTCTGATTCCATTAGATTCCATGTTGAATCCTGGATATTTTTGTCACCCCAATTAAATCTAAACTAATGAAGGTAGCAAAACAGAAGCCAAGTCCTGACTGCTTTCTAAGGATTTCTGTTTCCTTCTTGAAGAGAACTTCCCTCACTTACCCACTGTAAAATATTGTCCTGCATTCAAGTGCTGTGGCATTTCTTGGAGGTAGTCTTTGTGATATCACACTTCTCGATTAGTTTTCATCATGCGCATTTCTAGTTGGAGTTTTATCCCAACACAGGGTCATGGGGGTCTGCTGGGGCCAGTCCCAGCCAACACAGGGCACAAGGCAGGAACAAACTTCAGGAAGGGCACCAGCCCACCGCAGACCACTTAATCAGCTCAACCATAAATTGTATTACTTTTATTTATTTTTTTAATTTAAATAATTAACTAAGGTGAGAGGTCAGTGCTAAATCATAATTCAACAAATTTGGGTAACAAAATTATATCTGATTTGTCCAATGGGCGGCTACCACTTGGAAGAATGCCACAGAAATTTCCCTCTGGGGAGCTCTAATTTCTAGTGTTTCCTATGTGAATACAGTGTTAAGTCAGGTCCCACATGAGCCCCGTTATTATACATATCCTAAGTGCATAGCTAGTGCTGCAAAATAAAAATCAGACTGTTACATTGTTGAATATCCTGAAAAATTAATTCCTTGTACTTTTGTACTCCCATTTATCTATGCTGTAAATTCATTTATTCTTTGATACCAATATATAAGTTATATATTTGATCTTAAATGTCTGTCTTGTATTTACTATCAACTACATTTTTAAATATATCACAGCAAGCAAAAAGCAGATTTCTCTTTGTCTTTAATAAGAAAGGACATCAAGTGGCAATTGTTTTTTCAGCTATTGATGGGAAAGGAGCATGTCCCAATGTCTATGTTTGCACTGGCAGCCATGTAACCACACACTAGTAAAAACAACGATACTTATTAATGAACAGCAGAAAATAACAGCTGTTTCTTAAAAGCTCAATAGAAAAAAAATGTGCATTTCATAAATTAAAATATTGAGAGCTACACACAAAATGGAACACAAAATTTCAACTTTTGTGCGCATGGAAGACATCTTAAGAGGTTTGGTGGTAGTAATTACCTGCCAGACCAGTGGTTGGCACGGTGTACTAATGCCTTTTCCATTCCTCCCTCTGCAGAATGGAAGATTGGCAGCCACTCCATCACTGACGTGACTTCCATATCAATCCACCTGGACCCTCACTTTCCTGTCACTTCAATTCAATATGGAAATTGGCCATCTTGTTTCAATTCCTATGCAGAATTCTAGTCTGAAAAGACTACTCTGCTTTTACTTCATGTTTTCTTTGCTTTTTCACATTTAATTATACAGGATCACTAAGGTAATGCCCCAACTCTTCATTTATGTCCTATTTTACAATTAACTGAAAGTAAAAAAATCCAAAACAAAAAAATCAGTGTGACAGAGCATACTACAAAGTAAATACAAGGTTTTTGTTTGTTTTGTTAGCTAACCTGACAAAAATTGGATCATTCTCATGTAAAATTTCATCTGATACAAGTACAAATGTACAAATTAATTATTAATTTAGATAGCATAAAACTGAGAAAACGCAGCCTGTTTTCACAATTATGAAAGTCTTATACTTTTGCTACTCAAGATGTCTTGTACCATACAATGTCTTCAGTGTTGTAATATTCAGTATTAAGCAACTAAGTTTGAAGAAAGCCATCTTCATAAGGAAGCATACTCTGAGAGCCACTGAAACATTATTTAACAAACTCTTGCAGGGCAGCAGCTCTTCCATTTTTGTGAAGTTCTCTTGCATAGTAACTTGATCTTGTAACACATTTCATAACAGCCTTTAAGTTAAGTTCTTATGAATAAGAACAAAGGGAAGACCAAAACAACCGGAATGGTTAACAATGAGTATCTACATTTATTTATTAGGCAAAATGTAACTACAAAAAAAAAGAAAAAAAAAAAACATGAAGACTAGGAAAAAAACAAGAACAGGAAAGTCAGGGGAATATTAACTAGATCAAGGAATACGATCAAACTTTGAAAAAGCTTTTATGAAACAAACCCGTGGCAGAGTCCAAAATATGAAAAACTTAACTATTCTTTTCCTTTTTTAGAAGTAGTTAAATGAGAACCTTTGGCTAATCACTGAACAAACAAGCTTGATGGACTGAATGGTCTCTCATTTGTCATATTTCTTACATTCATGTTCTTAACAAAATTGTCCTCTAAATAGTTCAAACTATTAATCATCAAACATGAGGTATTTTGCCAGAAACAACAATAAATACAATAACCTACAAACTAACCAGAGAATCCAAAAACATATCATGTTATTAGAGTTATTAAAGACCTACTCAGGAGGCAGTAAATGTCACAGCAAAGAGATGTGACTCCTTAGAGTTTTTATATTCCCATTAGGGGACTGTAGCTTCATTAACCACACAGGAGGGCCTTCCACCACGTTAAGCGCCAAAGTAAGTTAATAACAATTAAAATGAAAGGGAATGTTAGACAACAAAAAAGATAAAAAACAGAT
Organism: Polypterus senegalus; assembly: GCF_016835505.1. Taxonomy (NCBI): domain Eukaryota; kingdom Metazoa; phylum Chordata; class Cladistia; order Polypteriformes; family Polypteridae; genus Polypterus; species Polypterus senegalus. Next base: position 188,018,964 of record NC_053157.1, read on the forward strand.
GGAGTCAGTGCAGTAATCCCTCCTCGATCGCGGGGGTTGCGTTCCAGAACCCCCGCGATAGATGAAAATCCGCGAAGTAGAAACCATATGTTTGTATAGTTATTTTTATATATTTTAACCCTTATAAACTCTCCCACACTGTTAACATTATTAGAGCCCTCTAGACATGAAATAACACCCTTTAGTCAAAAGTTTAAACTGTCCTCCATGACAAGACAGAGATGACAGTTCTTTCTCACAATTAAAAGAATGCAAATATATCTTCTCTTCAAAGGAGTGTCTGCATCAGGAGCAGAGACTTTCAGAAAGAGAGAGAGAGCTCGCAAAGAAAAGCAAACAATCAAAAAATCAATACGTGTGCTTTTAAGTTTGCCAAAGCACCGCAATAAAGTGGCATTTCTTAGAGGAGCGTCCGTATCCACTAGGCAAACAGCCTCTGTGCAAACAGCACCTCTGCTCACATCCCCTCCATCAGGCGCAGAGAATGTCAGAGAGGGTGAGAGAGAGGCAGAGACAAGCAAACAATCAAGCACCGCGCGGGAAGCATATCTTATATCATTGAGGAGTTTTAGTTAATACGTAATACATGCTCTGATTGGGTAGCTTCTAAGCCATCCGCCAATAGCGTCCCTTGTATGAAATCAACTAGGCAAACAAACTGAGGAAGCATGTACCATAATTTAAAAGACCCATTGTCCGCAGAAATCCGCGAACCAGCGAAAAATCCGTGATATATATTTAGATATGCTTACATTTAAAATCCGCGATAGAGTGAAGCCGCGAACGTTGAAGCGCGATATAGTGAGGGATTACTGTATTATGACTTCAGGTAAACAAGATTGAGTAAATTGAATATAATTACCTCATTAAACATACAAGATTAATTGTGAAAATTAAACAAAAGATTGGAAAAAAAATAAATAAACCTTAAACAAAAGTCCAACATAATGTGCTAACAGCATCAAATGAATGACTGAATGTTGCCAAACCAAAATGAGACACGAAATCCAAACCTCAATTCATAATTCTAATTATCACATGCATAATTAAAGGATAACACCCTTTGGGTTCAATATACCAAAGTGAAGGCAATAAACAAGGTAACACTGAACAATTAAAAAACAAGATTACAAAACAGTTAATAAAAAAACATTTGACAGGCCCAATTATTTTTTTTTCCACAACAGAATGTAATTTTAGTATTGTGATGATTGAGGTATAAGACACAGGAAAGCCTACAAACCTAACGCCAGCAGTGCCTGTGTCTGACTGGGAGCTGAGCCTAAGACATTGAAGCAACATTGCAATGCCATCCACATTACATGCAGGAACTGATTTGGTAATGTGAGGAGTTTGATCTTAGCCTTGTTTGGGAGTGCGGAATTGGGTTAAGTGGGCTGTTGGACAGTGTGTTAGAGAATGTCCGCTGTATACACTACCTTCATTACTGTCCGTACCTTTATTGTTAGGAATATTGTTATTGTTGCTGAGGTTAGAAGAACACTACAACTAACAGTGAGCCAAGACTTACTCAATTGTAAAATCTCATTGGATTTTTGTTCCCAGATAGAAAAATAAACCCCACAAAACAAACACCACAGAAGACTGATTGTTGATTAAAGTTAGAAAGTTGGAATGTTAAAGGTCTGAATAATGACCTTAAAAGAATAAAAATGGTCTCTCATCTCAGTTTTGTCTGGGAATAATCACAAAAGGACCAGTAGTTCATCCATGTACCATTTATTTCAAACATATATGGAGAGCACATCTCACCACAGTGGATGTATGCCCTGATAGTATTTTAACTAGGCTTTTTACAACAAAAGAAAGCAATTCCAAAATATAATTACAAGGCTTTAACCTTCAATATAAGTAAATACATGATGTGTAAGGTAAGACTAAATGACAAGTACATACAAACCTTGCAAACTGACAAACAGATGACTCAGAAACTTAAAAATGAAAATTATACTATGATGTATTGGTTCAATCATTACTTTTCCACTTGGCATAACTGCCAGACCTTTCTTTTTTCAGTTACTTATAAGCCTAAATTAATATAAAATAACAATTAATATAACACATTACTTGACAGTTCCTCCCTTTTTGTTCTTTCAGAACAACAATTACGGATGAAATTTTGTAATCATAAAAGGTACTGCCTTCTTGGATATAATAAAGTCTTAAAGTTTTCTTTAGGTTGTCTTCTTCTTCTTAATCGTCTCTACCCGGTGAGGTAACTACCATAGTCAAACTAGTATATTATTTACAACTGCTCTTTGTTACATGATCAGGCAGCATTTGAACATGAGAATTACACTTATTATTACCATAAATATGGCAATAATCTATCTATACTTATAAAAAGCAAAGCCCTCACTCACTCATTCACTCACTCACTCACTCACTGACTCACTCACTCACTCACTCACTCACTCACTCACTCATCACTAATTCTCCAACTTCCCGTGTAGGTAGAAGGCTGAAATTTGGCAGGCTTATTCCATACAGCTTACTTACAAAAGTTGGGCAGGTTTCATTTCGAAATTCTACACGTAACGGTCATAATGGTCGACAACGTCCGCCATGTTGAACTTTCTTATTTATGGCCCCATCTTCACAAGATTTGGTAGGTGGGTTCCAGACGCTAACTGAATACTACTTACGTACATATATACGTCCATAGCCTGCAGCTCGGTCACCGTGTGAGGCGGCATTGGGTCCCCCATCCCAACGCCTCCCACGTTGTTGGCTGCCTGCCTATATAAGGCCGTCCGTCGCTCCAGTCTCTACCTTGCTTCGCCACAGGATTCACGTCTCCCTGCTGATAACTACAGCCTTTTTATTTAATCCATGGCTTCTCCGCTGTTTTATTGTTCATTTATTACGATTATAGTTATTGTGTAGGTATTTTAGACTTACTTTACATTGTTAAGGTACCCATTTCCTTTATCATTCCAACCGTACCGGCATTAACATGTCTATCGAGGTGATCACCATCGATCAAAGAACTGTCACTTACTGAGTGGTTTCAATGCCCGGAGATGGCACCTGCTTTTTCCATTCTCTGTGTTACATATTGCATGGCCATATCAGGCTCACTCTTGATATCCGGAGGAACATTGTGTCTTATGTATTGAATGACTGGGACAGGTCCAAAGTGTGGACTGATGACAGTACAGGAGATAATTATACTACACAGGAGCACTAGAAGAGTAAAATGCTTAAGCCTTTCACCTATGGTTCTGCATGTGAGTTGATGTCTGCCGCTGAATTGTTTGGTTGTCGCTTTCAAGTGTACCGAAATGGCCAAATATTTTACACCTTTCGACAACCGCCAATGCCTCTTAAACATCTTAGATTGACAGGTGACGATTTCAGTAGTGGACACTTTGATGTTTATGAATGTTTAAACTCTCAAAAGCTGGATGTGAAGTTATCGATGAAGCCGGTTGTATACTTACAATGCTTGAGAGATGCCGAATGTCACTTCAACACAAGTCCTGCAAATACTGTCGTAATTGAAACAAACCATGAAACTCAAACCGATTATGACAGCAGCAATCTAAGCTGTGAGATTTGAAACAAGATTACTGTTCACATGGCCAACTGTACGTTGCCATAGAGTGGCTATAAGGGTTTCTGGCGGGCTGTTATGTAAAGAACCTAATATGCTAAATATCAGGCACCGTAACAATACAATGCTTATCTTTTCTTCTTTTCAGTACACAATTGTAGTATATTCTGTCACAATGTTTAGAAAAGAAAATGTAAAAAATATATTAAAACCGCTTTAAAAAAATTGAAAAGAAGCCACTTTTTGAGCGAAAGATGTATGAAATAACACACCTGTCATTAGCTGGAGCAATCACCGTGTATGATGGCAAAATTAAAAAATACCTGCATCTACTTAACAACTTTGTTTAGACCATGGAACATCTTCAGCTGACTAAACATATCAGTGCGTCAAGATGTGTACCTGAGGTGAGGTTTTATGAAGAAAATTGACTCAGACTTGGAATAGCATAGCTAGGATAGGAATCATCAGAATCAGAGCTCTCATTACAGACCAAGCTGGCACCCTGGAGATAACAAACAGGGATTATGATGTGAAGCTGAAGGCATTTCAATTAATGAGAAACAATGATTTTAGAGTACATTAGATTAGGTTGGATAAACTGTATTAATCCCATGGGTAAATTCAAAAGTTGTATTAAGTAAAATGTATTAAAATTCATACTGATCAACAGTGAAGATCCAGATATTTTACATTTGCTTACCTCAGATTAACTGAAAGATGATCCAGAGAACATTTCAATAATAGAAGGCAGGACAGTACCAAATGATGATAAAAACAATACGAATAACAGAGTGCAGCAAATACTAAACTAAAAGACAAATCACGATTAAACAATACAAAACATAATGATTACTGGGGATTGTGAACTTTCTGTTAATGTTTTTGTGGTCATCTGTTGCTGCATTAACCTGCAAGGGAAATACAAGCTTCCTAATGTGAAATTATATATGAACAACATTTTAAGTTTTAGCTCTCAGTGGAAGAAATCTGACATTAATCTGAAGATATCTGATGCAGCTCTAATGTTTGACTCTATTCAGAAGATCATTTTTAATATTATTATATTATTAGTATTTTTCTAATCCATTTCCTTTGCTTTTTATTTTCGCAAAAATAACATTGTATGGGTTGATCAATAAATAACAGTAACTTCACATTTCTCTTAAACATTTCTGCAGAACTGCACATGGTAGAGTGAAGTAGGAAAGTGTTATGTCATAAATAGTAGCGCTGAAAACTGATATCCCTTCTGCAATGTCGCTTATATCTTTACCACTTCATTCTGTCTGTGTGGACCTTTTAAGTCAAGCTCCTGACAGTCATTGCATTCCTCAGTTTTTTACTTTATAAATTATATATCCAGTCTGCATTTGACATAAAATTCATTTCAGTCTACAATAAAATAAAGTAAAGAAAATATTTTCTATTAGACCCTTTTAGTTTACTGTTCTGTGCTTATTTTTTTTGTGGCCAATTAGGGTGGTTTTTTGTGAGCCTGCATTGACTAAAGATCTTTAAATAAAATAATCAGCTGCCCTAGCTTAAGTTTATCTTTGAAAAAATATCCTTTCTATTGTTAAAAAATAAATAACATATAGTCCATAATTGGACGTATAGTTCATAATAATAGATCATTTCTCGAAATGTTTTGTGCAAGTGTCTAGTTACAAAATGTAGTTAATAAATATAATACTTTGACAGTTGTCAAAACTGAACTGCAAGAAAATTCTTTATAAACATATAACAGCTTAATTATGTCTTATTTAGGAATTTTCACCAGTGATTAAATTGTATAGAACTCACAGTCAATAGTCAATCAGACTGACTAGCACAGTTGAAACAGCAGGTCAAAACTGAAACAGAGTTTATGGCAGAACCACCTCTGAGAATTTCCCTTTTTTGAAAAGAAACACATTTTTTTCTGCACTTCAGACTGGTTTGAAAATGGAACTATTATTTTATTGTTAATGAATAAACCAAACAATTAAACTTAATTCAAGCCATCTGGAAATATTGTTTTTAAAGAGTGGATAAAGTAATTCTCACATTTTATTCTCTGATTTTTATTCCACCAGCCAAATTCTCACATTTTACTCTCTGATTTTTATTTGCCAGCTATCAGACTTAATGCCAAACATAATGGGGATGAGGCTGAAGACGAATATGCTGCCCACCTCTTGTGAGATTGGAGTGCCCTGTAAGAGCAACATGTGAGTTATACTGAATAGCCACTACCAGGTGGTCTGTGGTATACAATTTTTCTCCCACTCTTTTATTTCTTCTCCTATGTATAAAACAAAGAGTATTTTTAGCAGGAGAACTGTCCTGAGTGAAGTTACAAAGAATTGCTTGCACAGGGTGTTTGATGGGTTAATAATGTGCTTATTACACTTATGTGGTAACCTACTGATTAAGATATCTAGTAGGCTGGTTATGATAGACCACCTTAACCCACTGCAGCTTTCCTATCAGATAAAGATTGGAGTAGATGATGCAATTCTCTGTCTGCTCCATAAGACTTATTCTCACCAGGACCAAGCTGGCAGAACTTTGAGAATTATGTTTTTAGGTTTCTCCATCCCCTTCAATACAATTTAGCCATCCATGTTAAGGAGTAAACTCAGAAATATGCAAGTGGATGAACTTATGGTGTCCAGGATAATGGAATATCTGTCTGGCAGACCACAGTTTGTGAGACCCAAGGATTGTATTTCTGACATAGACCACCACAAGGAACAGTCCTGTCTTCTTTTCTCTTAACTCTGTACACATCTAACTACAAATATAACAACATCAGGTCATGTCACTTGCAAAAATTCTCAGATGATTCCTGGGTGTATTGATAAAGGGGATGAGACAGAGTATAGGAGTCAGGTGGAAGTTTGTTTCTTGGTGTAAAGAGAATTGTCTGCAGTGTAACTTCAGCAAAACCAAGGAACTGGTTATTGACTTTCGCTGCACCAGAGAACCTCTTTGCCCGGTCACTAGTGGATGCAGAGGTGTTCCAATACTACAAGTACTTGGGGGTTCACATTAATGACAGGTGGGACTGGTCTTGGAACACAGATGATCTATAAAAGAAAGATCAGAGCAGGCTCTTTTTTCTTAGGAGACCGCATTCCTTTAATGTGGAAAGTGACATCCTTCATATCTAACATCCTGTGATGGCCTGGGAGATTTTCTACACTGTGGTGTGCTGGGCTTGTAACATCACATCAGGAGAAGCCCACTAAATCAACAGCCTAATTAAAAGGGTAGGCTCAGTTATATATGACACACTCGTAAGTCAGTTTTCTTGCTTTATACTCATTCTGGTGTCTGCATATATACATATTTATTTTTCTGTTTATGTATGTATGTATGTATTTATTTATTTAAGGTTTCTGTAAAATTCACGCATTTCACCATGGGGAAATAAATCTATCTATCTATCTATCTAAATTGATTTTTTACAATACATACAACACAATTCTTAATAGTGAATTTACATATATAAATATTTAAATTATTCTACTGTATATTTAGATTGATTATATTCATGCTAAAAAAATATACTTATTATTTTAAACTTTCTGTGCAGATCTAAATATATTTCTATCTCCTCTCACTTAGATAAGATCAAAGCTGTTATAAGGAGGCATACAAGCACACCACAGGTTGAAGCCACTCTAAAACACAGTGTACTCATCATACTAATTAAAGATATGAGACCTCTGGCAGTGGTGTAGCATGATAGATTCCATGCTATGATTGAAACTCTCCAACCAGGTTGTGCACCTCACCAACTTGCATGATGAAAAAGAAATATGAGGGCACATTCTAGAAAGTCAAACCTGCCTTCACTTCTTCCAACATCCGTGGAAGAAGTTAGTCTTACAATAGATGCATGGACAAGTATCGCTACAGATACATTCCTTGGCATTACTTGTTAATTCATTAATGACAATTGGGAACTTACAGGTAAAGTCTGATTAATATGCTTCTGTAAGAGCAGCTCACTGCAAAAAATATTGCAAATTGGATTGAATGGGCAGCTGAAATATTTGGGCTTCCCTACGTTATTAATGTGGTGTCAGTTCTTAGAGTTTTGGAAGAAAGAGATGTATCCAATATGCTGTCTGGGCCACACTTTACAACTTGTAATGAATTAAGCTGTGATGAGAGGTCTATGGCACCATGCAGGTTTTCAATAAATAATCACATCCCGGGGAGTTCAGGCTCCAGTCAGGTACATGTGTGTGGGTTGAGTGGGGTACTTGGCTGATCATGCATACATGTGCAAAAATGAGCAGATCAGTCAGGTGCCTCATTCACATCTCAGAGGTAGCGGTATATCATACCAAATGAGCCTGCATGGCAGAGAGGAGACAGAAAGACAGAAAAACAGAAAGAAAATAGTAAGACAGTGGTGAATGATGGGAGAACAAAGACAGGAAATTGGGGAGAGTCAGGAAGGCAGTTAGCCGTGAAGATTTCCATGAAAGGAGAATGTGGTCACTGTTCAAGAGGGGACTGAGGGTCACTCCTGCTGAGCAATTTGGGGAGCAGGAGTGACCGACTGCTCCAGGAGGGCTCCATCATAAACCTGCGGAATGACAACAAGAGTTGGAGGAGCGAGGCCCGGTAAGGCACCCTGCTGGGAACAGTGATGGCAGCAAGGAACTGAGACAGTGAAAGGGATGGTAGTGCATGTAGGTAGGACACTCTGACTATAAGATCCTATCAGGTTTAGCGGAGGAGATGTCGGATTTTAAGAAGGATGCTCATGAGTTTTTTTCAGAAACTGCTTCAGTGTTTTTAACCTCATTTTTATGGAACTGCTTAATGACTTTTAACCTCCAAAGGACATCCGTTATTGGATTATTTATTTATTTTTGGGACAATTTTATGCACTGCACTTTTGAACATTTGCTGTTTGGGATTTAAATAAAAGCACTGACACTTTTTTTGCACCAACCCCTTGCTGAATGTGTGCATCGTTATTTGCCTGGCTCATCTCAGTCTATGACTATTGACGGTTGTCGGTTGAAAGGCTCCTGGATACAACAAGAGAGTGTGAAGAACCCCAGATCACAAAAGCAACTGGAGCTGCTAGATGCTTGTTTGAACATTTCAAGAGTAAGTTCACCAGCTCCAAGCTCGAGAGCAAAAAATAAATAAATGAATAAATAATTGCCTACACTCCCCCAAACACAAACTAATTCAACCTATTAGCCTTAAATGGAACAGTACATATTACATGATCAATCACTTGTTGGAGCAGAGGTTGCTAGCTACAGAAATGCTTTCAGACCCAGAAGTGACACAAAAGAATTGAAAGGTGAATACTAGAGCTAGTTTGATGAACTGGAATAATCTAGCAAGCTGTTTGAGTGTGCCATTGTAAATTGTGAGTGGTGTGTCTAATGTGACAATCTCTGCTCTTACTGCACTAATACAATACAATACAATACAATTTATTTTTGTATAGCCCAAAATCTCACAAGGAGTGCCGCAATGGGCTTTAACAGGCCCTGCCTCTTGACAGCCCCCCAGCATTGACTAAGAAGACAAGGAAAAACTCCCAAAAACACCCAAAAATGGAAGAAACCTTGGGAAAGGCAGTTCAAAGAGAGACCCCTTTCCCGGTAGGTTGGGCGTGTAGTGGGTGTCAAAAAGAGCAGGGTCAATACAATACAATACACAGAACAGTACAAATCCCCAATACAGTATACAAATAAAAAATTCAGAAGTACGTAGCAGAATTTAACAGTAGATGATATCACATAATATGATTTGGATTTGTTTAGAGTCCTGGAGACCTCATCCATCAAGCTGCCTCCCCCATTTGGCCATTCCACAGCTGAAACAGTGCTGGGCCAGCCAATCCGATGAAAGGACCCCTCTTTCCCTCGATTCCTGTGATCCTCCATCAGGGATGACTTTACCTTAGGCAGGCAAAACAACTTGGCAGGTGGGCCGTGGCACCAAGTGCCACATTTGAGTACCAAGAAGAGAAACAGAATAGGTGAGGGTTAGTATCCAATTAAAACTATCATGTTACTTATGTTTTAGTGCTAATGACTAACAACAGAGATGCAGTCTGTACAGTTAATCAGCAGCTCTAGTCAGAATATGCTAAACTGAAGTAGTGAGTCTTCAGCCGGGATTTAAAAGCTGAGACCGAAGGGGCATCTCTTATAGTAGCAGGCAGACCATTCAACAGTTTAGGGGCCCTGTAACTAAAAGCTCGGCCTCCCACTGTTATTGTATTAATCCCTGGAAGCATAAGCAGGCCGTCATCTTGAGATCTTAATGTGTGCTCTGGTTTGTAAGTCATGATAAGTTCAGACAAGTAAGCCGGACCTTGGCCATTTAATGCTTTATATGTTAAAAGGAGGATTTTAAAATCTGCCCTAAACCTAACCGGGAGCCAGTGTAAGGATTAAAGAACTGGAGTTATGTGTTCATATTTTCTTGTTCTTGTAATAATTCTTGCAGCAGCATTTTGGATTAACTGGAGGCTGTATAATCAAAGGACTGCTCAAGTCCACACAGAATACAGCCTTTGACACTATCCTAGTGCAGGCATTCTAGGTGATGGTAGCTAAAGAAATTAGCAAAAGATGGGAGTTATAGATGAGCTACAGAGGTGGTGCTGTAAACATACATTGAACTTCATAATGTTTGGGACAAAGTCACATTTGTTTATCCCTCTGTTCCACAGTTTACAATTATAAGCCAAACAGTTTAGATGTGATTAAAGGGCACATTGCAGACTTTAATTTAAGGGTATTTGCATACATTTTGGTCACAGGATGTAGAAATGACAACACTTTTTCCAAATGGTCAAGGACTGCTATTCACAGAAGACTTCATGAACAGAAATACAAAGGCCATACTGCAAGTTTCAAACCACTAGTTAGCTACAAAAACTGGATAGCCAATTTGTGAAAAGGTACTTAAAACGGCCTGCAGAATTCTAGGAAAAGGTCTCATGGACAGATGAGACAAAGATAAATCTGTATCAGAGTGATGGCAAGAGCTACAGTAATTGTGGAGAAGAAAAGAAACTGCCCAAGGTCCAAAGCATACCCCCTTATCTGTTAAACATGGTGTGGGTGGGGTGTTATGGCTTGAGAATGTATGGCTGCCACAGGTACTGGCACACTTAACTTCATTGATGGCAGACCTGCTGATGGCAGTGGCACAATGAATTCTGTGGTGTATAGAAACATGTTGCTAAAGTTCCAGAAAATGCCTCCAAACTCATTTGATGGTGCTTCATCTTCCAGCCAAATAACGAACTCAAAAAAACTGCTAAGGCAACACAGGAGTTATTCAAAGCTAAAATTTGGAACACTCTTGAATGGCCATGCCAGTCCCCAGATTTGAATCCAATTCACCATCATGCCTTCAATATGAGCTGAAGATGGCTGCATTAGAGGCTTGGCAGAGCATCACCAGAGAAGATCCTCAGCCCCTGGTGATGAATCCCAGACTTCAAGCAGTCATTCAATGCAAAGAATTTGCAACGAAGTACTAAATATAAAATAAATATACTAAATAAATATACCAAAAATTATAGTGCCCTTGAAATGGGGTCAGGGGGGTGTGGGGGCTGGGGTTGCACATATAAAAAGTGTTGTCATTTCTACATGCTGTGACTAAAATGAATACATATACCCTTAAATTAAAGTCTGCAATGCACATTTTAATCATATCTGAATTGTTTGATTTATAATTTTAAACTGTGGAGCAGGGAGATAAATCAAGGAAAAATGTGTTTTTGCCCTAAACATCATGTAACTGTAATTTTTGCATTGGTACTGTCTTTGACCCCCAATTTTGCAAGCTCAACTTTCTGTTCATAGAAGTTTTAAAGGTGTGGTTGAAATTGAAAGCCCTTGCACAGGAACCAAAAAAGAAGAACGAGGCAGAAAGAGAAGCAACAACAGTCCATTGTTGAAATCAAATGCCTAGCTTATGCTAAAAGGAGAAGACACCTCTGCCTTGGCTGCATTCACTACTATGGACTCAGAACCACCTAACATTGAGAAAGACAGTGCAGATGATGTACCAGAAGGCACCGTTAGCCAAACAATGACAAAGGAGATTCACTGGTTACAATTTGACTTGTATCTTTACTTTTCTTAGTTCTATGTAGGCACCCCCATATCTTCATATTTCTCTTTTGCTTCATTTTTCTCTGTAGCTTCCAAATTAATTATACATGGCAATGAAATGTAGCACATATTCAATTCACATCAAATATTGTAAGGTTGCAATAATATAGTTTTTAAATTGCTGCTTGAGCCTTTTTTGCTCCTCCTCCTCCTTCACTTCTGCAAGTATTTTGTCAATATCTTCTTAGAAAGCTAGATGACCACATTCAGGGATTGTAGCTCATGTTGAAGAGTAAGCAGGATCTAACACTGTCTATCTGTCATTATTTAGGAATAAGATATTACATTGCTCATACCAACTGTGAAACTCTATGTTGTCAGAAGACAAGCCTCTCTTCCTTGCTGTTAATGTTGGGTCCAGCACATATTTAATGCTGTCAAATGTTAGTAAAGGCTTCTATACAGTTTCAGCCAGGGGTGATGCTTTGCTTATTATATTATTATACAGCAACACTTTCTCCCAGTGAAATAGTGCAATGATTTTCTTAAATGTAGGTAATGAGGAAATAAGAGATCTGTCATAAACTGGTGAGGCTGAATAATGCTAATGCAAACAATCAGAATTTTCAAAAGAATTACAATTCTTTTTTTTTTTAATCTAACTTTCTGTTTGTCTACACTCCCTATTGACCCTATGCGTCACATCCTTACTGAATTTCTATAAACAGTCCATTTTATTTTTCAAAATCGCTATTTTATATCAAATTCTTTCATTTGTTCATGGGAAAAGAGCTATATAAATACATGTTATCACAAGGGGGCACCTGAGATCCCCAAACTACAGCCACAGCAATATAACACACATTAATACAATAAAATAAAGGATACAGTATAAGCATGTATCCAAAGCACCTTCCAGAAATCACCCAAAATACCAAATAATTACAGAATTCTTCCTCTTTTCTCCTCCAGATGAGTGTTGCCCTGTGCCTCCCAACTCTGACTCAATGATGTGAGGCAGTGGGATCCCTTCTAAGCCGGACCCAGGAATGCTTCTGGTGCTTTTCTGTATCTCCCTGGAACCACTTCTGGGCTGTAAAGAAAGTAGGGATGTCCTACCCCAACAC